>NW_028318539.1:0-300000 GCF_062004578.1 Staurois parvus | reverse complement strand
GAGGAGGCTGGAGTCATCTGCTGGAGTCTTCTGAATGCAGAGACAAGTTGAGACAAGGGGGTGCTGCGGCTGCACAGAGAGGTGCAGGATCTGTAGGAAGAGTTCTGTCCTCCTCTCTGCTACAGACTGGTGGGATAAGGTGGGGGTGGAGACAAGGGGAGTGCTGCTCCTGCAGCAGAGGTGCCACATGAAATGGCCTGGTGGGCCACATTTGGCCCTTGGGCCTTGTGTTTGACACGTGAGCCCTAGGCTGATGAATCACATACTTTAATGGATGGGGGAAGAGGTTTCTACCAAGTTGCAAAATTTTTTGCACCCCAAATCACAATCTCATCACACGCTATAGTTCATTTATATATCTTAGCATGTCTGTGTACATATGTTGATGAAACCAAGAAAAAAACCTCCTGTGTTCAAATGTGGTGGTAAAAGAACTTTTAAGAACTCTCTACCTTAATGGCTTATAGACATAGCGCAAATCATCTTGCTGCCCACTCAGGACTCTGGGTGTCCTTTCATATATTAGGAAACAGCAACAAAGACAGGGCACACTGACCTAATGGATTACCATATCACAATTTTATTAGGGATATACAAAAAGAAGTGAATACTCACAAAGGCATGACATGCACAAGTGTATCAAGAGTTGCAAATGAGACCACCACCAGATCCACAGTGCCCAGTTGATGGCATGGGAAGACCTCATGGCATCCAGAACAGCTTATGTGTTTCGAGGTTTAGAGCCTCTTCTTCACAGGTTCTGAGGAAGAGGGTTTGACTCTGGAAATGGGTAATGCGTCGTAAGCCATTTTGGATGCTATGATGTCTTCCCATGCCATCCGTTGAGCACTGTGAACATGAATGCAGTCTCATTTGCAATTCTCGATACACTTGTGCATGTCATACAGTTGTTACCATTCACTTGTAACCACATATGTAAATGATTCTGTGGCCTGGACTCATTTCTATATAAATATCAGCCTAAGAGCCCCTTCACATGATTGTGTTGTAACCGCTCTAACCTGTGTTCACAGTGCTCCAAAATTGCAGGAAAAATAGTTTCCTTTATAATCTATAAGGCTCTTCACATTAGTGCATTGTGTCACATTAGAGAGCGCTTTTTTTTGAAGAATCCTGTTTGGTTCTTGAAAAATGTCTTACATTGTAGTCAATGGTAACACATTGAAAACAAACTAAAAATGTACTAAAAGTGCAGTATGTTTTAATTTGTGTGCTTTCAGCCACTTGTCCATGGATTAATGTTTGCAGGGAGTGAATAATGAAATTATACATGTATAGCACATGTATAATTAACATTAAACATGCATTGCTGTTTTTCACATTTTAACACCACCCCTGGCAAATACTTAATGCAGTTTTAATAAAACAGATATACATTTCCCAATGCAATGGTGTGAATGGATCCTTAAATTAAATGCACTACTTGGATGTTGCATTAATTTTGTTTCTGAATTAAACTAAAGACCACTTTTATTGTTTTTCATATATATTTTTTAAATGCCCAATTAGCGATGTAGTTTTGATTTTTGCTTAAGCAGCAGACATCCAGTTTAGTCCTATAAGAATGTGACACTCCAGTTCAGTCCAGTTCAAAGACTTACTGTAATTAACTTCTCCAAACAAATGTACATTTACTAAAACAAATAATTAGTGTTTTTTGTTTCTTTGCTAATGAACTACAAATTGTGATTTTAAGGAATAGTTGTTTTGTTTGCCCTTATCTTACTTAGTTCTTATCAACAAGCTGGTAAACATAAACAAAGGACCTGTAGTGATAGCTGACCATACACAGATCACATTTCATCTGATTCCTGCTCAATCCTCTGAAATTTGTTTCGTTGGTGGCTCTGTTGGCACCACCCTGCTCAACAAAATGTTTTTAAAAAGCCAGTTAGAAAATTCTTGGCCAAACAACACTTACATCCAATTAGATGCAGTCACAGTTTGGATATTTAGGCATTCATGACCGCAAATTTGTCCATCCACGATGTTTAGCGGGACTGGGGGAATCAAATGATTTCTCTTGTTAAGCCTGGAGGTGGGAGGATTGGTGAGCAAAAGAAATCTTAGGGCTTATTCAGACGTGCAAATAAATTTGAGCGCGCATTGATGTACCTAATGCATTAAAACACTTTAACGGCATTTTGCATTAAGAAAACTGTTGCCCCCTTTGTGTTGGTGTTCTATTGTATAGATTTTTGTATTATCATTTCAGCTAGTAATGCTTTCTAAACACATCTCAAACTCGCTGTAAACATCATAGTGGAGTTTGTGGCGTTTACATTCAGTGGAAGTGGTAAAGCCTGGCAAAAAACACATGTTGGGTCTATCTTAATGCAATGCTAATGCTACCATGTGAGCAACATTGGGCTCTGCAATGCTTTCAATGTAGAAGCAGCTCAGTGTTATCCTAGGTGTCTTTGCACATTAGGACAATTAGAGGCATATTTTAACCTCTCCACGCCGAGCTTACGCAAATATGCGGCCGCTCAGCGGCTGGGCCTTAACACAGAGCGGCCGCATATTTGAGTATCATTTGTAAACAAACGTGCTGAGAGCGCATGTCCTGCGCACTCCTAGCACATGTGTCGGCACCCCACGGGAAGGTCCCGATCTCTCTTTGTGATTGGGAGCTTTCCGACCATGTGACTGCCATGACAGCCAATCATGGCGGTCTCATAACCCTAAACCGCACCCTGTCTCCTGGCATCAGAAACCCCTTAAAGGGCCAGCGTTTGAGGCAGGTTTGCATTTTTGATTGGAGCTTTCTGGCAGAAAAAATGTTAAACTTGCCTAAATTGTGTACAAAAACTCTCTATATCAGTATTTTTTTCTGCCAAACTGACATTTTTTAAAGCCCAGTGTGCATGGAGCCTTAATGTATATTGCTAACTTTTTTAGACTATACACAAGCCCTCTGTTTGTTCTTCAGACTGCAGTTCTGTATAAAAAAGCATCTGATCTACTTATGTACTCATTAATAATCATTATCCAGCAATGCAGCCAGTGTTTGGCATTGGTACTGTATTCAGGCAGTCACTGGTGCGAAGTACAATATCAGCCAGTGGAGGTTCCTCCATCCATGCCCTTAGTCTAGGTTCACATCTAAGCGTTTTCATTTTGCAGTAATGCACTACCGTCCATTGATTTCCTATGGGACACGTTCACATCTCTGCGTTTTCACGCGGTACATTTTTGGGAAAGGGTCAGGGACTTTTTTAAACACAAAAAGTTGCATTTTTTGTTCTATAGACTTCAATGGAGACCCTTTAGAAAAGCATGTAGTGCGTGTTTGCTGTGTTTTTGAAGCACTTTCCGTTTTAATCTGTTTTAAAAATGCAAAACGCTGCAAAAATGCGTCAAAAACGCATGTGCAAAAACGCAACTGCAGAAGCACTGCAGAAATTGATCAAATGCAAAGTGCATAGGTGTGAACCTAGCCTTAGCCTGGGTGAGGGAATAGACTGATTTTCTGTTGGTCAGCCTGCTGGTTGAATGAAAATCTAGCCATGTATGGCTCTTTAGCTGTATAGGTTTACTCCTGCTGCAGCTTGTAGTCAGCTCTAAATGTAATCCTGTATGCCTAATGCAAGCTTCCTCAGTCTGTAAAAATGTCTTCTCAGCTGAAAACTGAGAGCTGAGGTCTGAAGTTCTTGGAAAGAAAAAAAAATAAACAGTTTAAATAATGTTTCTATTCTTATTATATAGTAAGGGGGGGGGGGGAATAAATAAACAATTACATAATAATATAAAATATTGTGATGGTTGTAGAGGTGGTTATTATTGCTATTAAGACTCGTGTGTGTGTTTTTTTTAATGACTAATAGACCATTTATTTCAGCTTTTGCTTGCTTTGTGTGGCAGTGAAAGGGGCTCTTGTGACTGGCAGTGTCACCTGTGGCTGCCTGTGGTTTCATAACATTGCTGGCTATGAAATGGTAAGTGGTTCTTTGGTCCACTTTACTACTTCACTGAGTAGACCGGGTTTTCTGGCAAAGTTAGTAGCTTTTCAAGGAGAGCCAGCCAGATTTGATAATATAATTGTTTATCCCTTGTCCCTCATACTTGCTATTAAAGAATATGTTACTCCAATATTTCACACTCCTGATATGTGTCTGTTGTACCATGTACTCGTGTTAAAAAGTATCCAGTTCTCTTTTTTTTCTTCCTTTGTGTGAAATACCTGGTGAGCCCACCAGTCTCCTTGTTTTGCTATTTCAAACTGACCACAGTAGGCTTGAGAGCACATACAGTACATCCCAACATGGTCAACTTTCTGGCTTTGCTGGGAGCACAGGCTGCCTGTCCTCCAATGGCCAATACTTTATTTATTTATTTAAGGTACTTATATAGCGCCGTCAATTTATGCAGAGCTTTACACACACACACATATATATATATATATATATATATATATATATATATATTGTACATTCACATCCCTAACCCTCAAGGGGTGTACAATCTAAGGTCCCTAACTCACTTTCATACATACACATACTAGGGACAATTTAGACAGGATCCAATTAACCTACCAGCATGTCTTTGGAGTGTGGGAGGAAACCAGAGTACCTGGAAGAAACCCACACAGGCACAGGGAAAACATGCAAACTCCAGACAGGTGGTGCTGTGGCTGGGATTCGAACCAACGACCCTAGTACTGCAAGGCAGAAGTGCTAACCATTTAGCCACTGTGCTGCCCATACTGACTTGTGCTGTCATGCCCCCCTGCAAAGCCACTTACTGGGAAGATCAGTGTACTGCTGCTTCTCCACCCACAGCTCTCAAAGCTCCTTATGCAGTTGAGAACAAAGATTAAAAAAAGAAACAAGAAGGAATTTATAATGATATATAAATATATACACTGCTCAAATAAATTTAAGGAACACTTTTTAATCAGAGTATAGCATCAAGTCAATTAAACTCTTGGGATATTGATCTGGTCAGCAGAGGGGGTTGTTAATCAGTTTCAGCTGCTTTGGTGTTAATTAAATTAACATCAAGTATACTAGATTAGCAACAATGAGACACTAGTTTTGCATTTATCTAGGGTCAGTGTCACAGCTGGAAGCATTTGGAAGCATAAGGCGATACTTGGACCCCACAGAGGTTGCACAGGCAGTTCAACACCTCCAGGATGTCTCAAGAGCATGAAGGAGATTCCAAGAGACAGGCAGTTACTCTAGGAGTGCTGGACAGGGCCGTAGAAGGTCCTTAGCCCATCAGCAGGACTGGTATCTGCTCCTTTGTGCAAGGAAGAACAGGAGGAGAACTGCCAGAGCCCTACAACATGACCACCAGCAGACCACTGGTATGAATGTCTCTGACCAAACAATCAGAAACAGACTTCATGGGGGTGGCCTGAGGGACCAACATCCTCTAGTTGGCCCTGTGCTCAGTGCCTGGTACCATAGAGCTCAATTGGAATTTGCCCTTGAACACCAGAATTGGCAGGTCAGGCACTGGTGCCCTGCGCTTTCACAGATGAGAGCAGGTTCACCCTGAGCACATGTGACAGACGTGAAAGGGTCTGGAGAAGCTGTGGAGAATGTTATGCTGCCTGTAACATCATTCAGCATGACCGTTTTGGTGGTGGGTCAAGTGATGGTCTGGGGAGGCATATCCATGGAGGGACGCACAGACGTCTACAAGCTAGACAATGGCACCCTGACTGCCATTAGGTATCGGGATGAAATCCTTGGACCCATTATCAGACCCTTTGCTGGTGCAGTGGGTCCTGGGTTCCTCCTGGTGCATGACAATGCCCGGCCTCATGTGGCGAGAGTATGCAGGCAGTTCCTGGAGGATGAAGGAATTGATGTCTATGAATAGTCCCCATGCTAGCCTGACCTAAATCCAATCGAACACCTCTGGGATATCATGTTTCAGTCCATCCGACACCACTAGCTACAGGAGCTCAGTGATGCCCTGGTCCAGACCTGGGAGGAAATACCCCAGGACACCATCCATCGTCTCATCAGGAGCATGCCCCGATGTTGTCAGGCATGCATACAAGCACATGGGGACCATACAAACTACTGAGTACTATTTTGAGTTGCTGCAATGAATTTTCAGCAAAATGGACTAGCCTGATGCATAATTTTTTCATTTAGATTTTCGAGGTGGCTTTGAATTCAGTCCTCCGTAGGTTGATAATTTTAATTTTCATCAAATGATGGGGCATCCTTACATTCCTAACATAGTACCCAGTCCATATCAGTATAGATATCTAGCATGATATCTTTCCCCATTTAGATCTGATGTGTTTTCAAAGTGTTCCTTTATTTTTTTTTTGAGCAATATATATAAATATATATATGTATATATATATATATATATATATATATATATATATACTGTAGTATATATAAATGTTTTGGCTTTCATTTCTATTTTAAACTGAATGTTTTTTTTTTTACAAGGTGAGGGTTCACGTATACTTAAAATCAATTAAAGCTGTTGGTATTAAAATGTGATTTCACAGAATGTTTATGTGGAGACTAAATACTGCTAGCAGCATATTTCCATTTATACAAATGGTCTTTTTTTCCCAACATAAAACAAGTTCACATAGAAAAAATAACTTTAATTCAGTGCTGGGGGGGGGATCACTACAAAAATAATTTCCAGATTGGCTTAGTATCTTAGTATGAACAGAAGTTAGTCAAGGGTCCAGGTACCTTTGCCCTATTGTACAGCGCTGAGCAAACCCTTTGGCGCTATATAAACTCGTAGTAATAATAATAATAATAATAAGTATGTAAGTAGAACATGCAAAGTTATTTATAGATAATTGTAAGCACAGTATTTGCTGCGTCACTAAGATGGGTCATCCCATTAAATAGTAAAACATATTGTACTAATTTTAAAAACTTTTGAATTCCAAGTTTTCATCAAATGTTTTGCAATGTCCAGTTTCAAGAGATCATCTGTGCAATCTCTACCTAGCCTTTGTCAGATGATGAACATGTTCTTGCAATTCAATATTGAATTCAGTTACATAAACTGCAATGAGTTGCAAAACCTTTTGGCATCTTCTTTATGAGAAGTAATTTGAGCACTACAAAGGGATATTGAAGTTCTCAGATGCCATTGTGGTCTTGTTCTAAAACTTTTTTCATGATGTTAGCTACCCACCTTATTGAAGGTCTAGCTGCGCAACATAGCCTTTATGCTTAATCCTTGTCACATTTAGCTGTATACATGTACACTTTTTAGGTGGCTATCTTTTAGGCACAAATCTGGCCACCAAAAGTTTTGTTATGCTTTTCTGACCAGAAAAGTGAAATAAAGCATCTAATACAGTGTATTCAGCAATTTTTTTGGTGCATCATACATTGCTTTTTTTGGGGTGATATGGCAACGCTTAGTTGGTAACAACAGTACACTAGGTACTAATGAAAAAATGTGGTGACTTCATATTCAAACTTGATGCATTGGACATATATCAATGGAGGTAGTGAGACTCTGACTGTATAGACAAGGGATCTTCAGACTTTTTAAACAAAGGACCATGTTCCTTCTGACTGTTGAACGGTCAGTGGTTAGTGTGAATTCCCCGAAGTCAGTAGAAGTAAAATATGCACAGGGGGAATAAAATATTTCCCAGGTTTGGTGGGAAGAGGAATAGTAGCCCATCATTGTAGTCAATGGGATTGGGAAAGCCAATTCCAGCTTTTGTGTTCATTGGCCTCTTACCCTTGTGTATGTCTTAATGTCTCACACTGCTTCTGTATTGGGAGGGTGACATAATGGCCAGAACTAATGGTGACGCATCCTCCCCCTAGACTTCAGGGCAGGCCCAGGACCCACACCCTCTATCCTAGTGAGAAAAAACACATACA
This sequence comes from Staurois parvus, assembly GCF_062004578.1. Classification (NCBI taxonomy): domain Eukaryota; kingdom Metazoa; phylum Chordata; class Amphibia; order Anura; family Ranidae; genus Staurois; species Staurois parvus. The sequence goes on along the minus strand of NW_028318539.1, from coordinate 292,135 downwards.
AAGTGAAAGGTGACAAAACAATGAGGAAATCAGTCAATCAATAAATAAATAAGTGGTCGTGCAATTGTGCACTGGCCAGGCTCCGAGGCCTGTAGCAAAAAAATTGTCCTGGGCTTAGCCTAGCCTAGCCCTAAAAGGCGCAGTGCAGAAAAAGTGTTTAGAACAGTGACCATGTGCACTTTTCACACTTGGGATCCCTTCCCCATGTGTTACTAAGAGCACCCCTGAGGTGACCACTCCCAGGGGCACTGCTCCATGGACTCTCTGCCTCCCCGGCCCCTGACCAGACAAGGTAGACCCATTCAAATCAGGAGGAACTGGGCCCCTCCAATTTTTCTGGGGGAATTACTCCTGGGCCCCAACAGCCTGTGGGCGCTTCGGTTTCTCTTCCAGTTGGTACTAACCTTCAGAGCCCCCATCATACCAGCAGAAATACTATACAGCCAGCCATCCTCACCAAAAAACAAGAATGATAACGGAACACCCCTACTGGACACTGATAAGAACAGATACTACACTTGATCTTAGCCAATAGGCTAGTGCTACACTACATTGTTGGGTGCTGAAACCCTCTGAGCACAGGCATGCTGGGCCTTCAGGTATATATGGGATGCAGTTTGAGGACAGCTGGTATAGACAGACCTATCATGGCCATCCTGATTAGTATAACCAGATTGGCTCGGGCCACTGGGAAATCACTATATACTACAGTCTTAATAGAGTAACTTTCAATTGTTTGGGTTTGGAATGGCTTAAAAGGTTATCAGAGTCATATTGATAGGCCCCTATTATTTCTAAATTGTTGATGACATTTCAGAAGTCTTTATATTTATGTTTTTAAATGTGCTGGACCATGAAGGGCCTTGTTCATGCACATCACATTATATCAATTCTCTGTCCTCGTCTCTCAGTTGGCCTCTTCCATCGTCGCAAATTCACACACATTTCTAGAGGGTACTATGAGCAGCTGCACCAATGCACAGTGCATAGGTATTTGGTCACCCTGAGCAGTAATGTACAGCCACTATTAGAATACATAAATGTTGACAGGAAGGAGTTGCAAAGAGGATGCTTCATATCATCACAGTGGTGTAGTGGTTAGCACTTACAGTTCTGTCTTTCAGCACTGAGGTCCCTTGTATGAATCCCAGTCAGGACACTATCTGCATGGAGTTTGAATGTTCTCCCTGTGCTTGCATGGATTTCCACTGGGTACTCCTGTGTCCTCCCACACTCCAAAGATACAATATGTTGGCAGGTTAATTGGCTCCTGTCTACATAAGTCCCAGTATGAGTATGTATGCATGTGAGATAGGGACCTTCAATTGTAAGTTCCTTGAGGGAAGGCACTGATGTGACTGTACAGTATGTTAAGCAGGTTAATTGGCTCCTGTCTACATACCTCCCAGTATGAGTGTGTATGTATGTATGTATGTATGTATGTATGTATGCATGTGAGATAGGGACCTTCAATTGTAAGTTCCTTGAGGGAAGGGACTGATGTGACTGTACAGTATGTTAAGCAGTGCGTAAAATGTTGACACTAAGGGGGTTATTTACTAAAACCGGAGTGCAAAATCTGGTGCAGCTCTGCATAGAAACCAACCAGCTTCCAGGTTTTACTAGCAAAGCTTAACTGAACAAAGTGAACTTAGAGTTCAGTTATAGTAATCTACTGTATTTCCTAATACAGTGTCGAATGTTCACTTTATGCTTGGATTCATTATATGAGCCAATGTTGGCTGTTCTTAGCCAATATTTAAGAACAGCCGTGACTGTCCTTGCACCAATCTATTCATTTATTGTGTATTTCAAGGCTTTAAAATTCTCTTTCCTGTACATTTTGTTAGAAAATTGCAGTCCCAGAAGATTTTCCTTCCTTATATCCAAACTTTCTGACCAAGTGCCAAGCTGGAATTTCAGAAAGGTTTGCAATGAAATGTTTAACTTTTTTTTTTGCACATATAAACTCAGAACCTTGCAGTGAATTAGCTGTTGCAGTTTATATATGCTTTGCGTAACAATAGCACCGGGACTTCAATATTTGATTAGTTGCCTTTTATCAGATGAATAAGGGAAGTTAAATTCAGGAAATATACAAATCCAATGTTGAGATGATAAAACTACTCTACTATTCTTGGTGTATCCTGGAGGTTTCTAAATGTTTTTAACCCTTAGGATTAGTCCTAGAGATGTGTATTTTGCATTAAAAAGCAGAACAATAAAATCAATAACTTTTCACCTTATAAACTTTATCCAGATTAATTTCATAGTTACAAATCAGGAGCTCTATTTTTGCAGCTCTTGACCAGGCATAATCCATTCTTTCTAAAGAAGAGAAGTTAAAAAAATAACTGAAGATGCTGTTATTGCCTCTTTTGCCTGATCCTTCCTACCATTCTTAATTAGTAGGAAAGCAGTAGTGAAATTTGACAAAATTTGGCAAATGATTGCCCGATGCTTCAGAAATAGAAATCCCAAATATCACCAGGAAAGTCCAGCCAGTAGTACCCCGGAGTGCTTGTTGCTGAACTTTAAAGTGTTACTAAACCCACAACAGTAAAATCAGTCTGTATATGCAGTAAAGCATGTGTGTTATACTCACTGTGCAACCTAAGGGGTTAATCCTCTGCATTGTGTAAAAAGGATGTTTGATCCTCCCTTTCTTCTACTGTCCCCAATCCATCTGCTGATAGTACAGAGCCTTGCGGACAAGCTGCACATGCTCAGTTCTTGGGAAAGTGCATGTGACCAGCACAGGGCCAACCAGCGCAGTCCAGACAGAGAGTCAGGGGTCCTGCAACCTCATAGGACAGTGAGAGGAGAAATTAAAACTCCTCCTACAAGCTTTAACCAGTGCTCTGCAGGACGCAGATAGAAGTCATAAGACTGCTCTAACTGCTGATGAGAAAAGGTATTTAGCAGTCTATATTTACTAAAATAATTGCATTTCCATGTTCTGTGTACGGTGGGAGACCAAATATAGTGAGAAAGGGGACATGTCCCAGAAACGCATCAGCAGGTCGACCTCACCACCAGTCGGGTACTGTTCCATCACATTGGGCCATCTCAGCAGTTTTACAGGCTTTTATACGCATCTCTATATGTGAGTATGTTCTTTGTTTTTCAATTTTTCATTAACCTTGGAGAATGTGCTAGGTGTTTGTGCCCCCTGTGTACTTTTCTTAACACTTTAAACTAGCTTGCCAAGTGTGCCCCCCACCAGTAACCGACAGTTTGGTTGTGCAGACTTTACATGGCAGTTAGTCAGGCATGCAAGATCCGGCTGCTAAAATATTAGTCTGAAATGGTGCAAGTTTGCATTTGGTGAACTTTTACGTTTAAGCCTGTAGAGTCAGTAGGGTACAAGGAGCAATAGTGATGCTGGATCATGGATTCTTCTCTGCGGAAGATCAGCTAAGTGGCAGTGTGGAAGGTTTACAGACGCATATGAACGCTTCTGATTAGGTTGAAAACAGCCTGACTGGAAGGATATTCCTTTGCACCTGCATCTTTGCCATACATTTTTAATTCCAATTAATTGGCTAATTTGAATCAATAAAGATAATTGCCCCCTGTCCTGAGCCCCGTAACAGCTATGTGGGCTGCTATAATTATGCCACTATGTTAAATAATACATCTTGTGATTGTCAGTGCATGAGTTCAGATTGCTAGCAAAATGTGTATATTTTATCACTGACTTTAAAGTGACTGTAAAGGTAAATTTTTAAAATTAATAAACATATCATACCTACCTTCTCTGTGTAATGGTTTTGCACAGAGCAGCCTGGATCCTTCACTTCTGGGGTCCCCCACCGGTGCTCCTGGCTCCTCTTCCCCCATAGCAAGAGCACCACTTGTGTGGACTCAATCCTAAACCGGTATGTGTACATCTATTACCCACAGCTCGACCCCACCTCTTGCTCCCAGGATTTGGTTGACAGCAGCAAAAGCCAGTAACTTCTGCTCTCAGGCACAGCACTGGATCGAGATCAGGTTCAGGTAAGTATTTTGGGAGGGGGGGGGGGGGTGATGATCAAAGAAGGTTTTTAACTTTAATGTAGAGAATGCATTAGGATAAAAATACCTGCCTTTACAACCACTTTAAATCAGAATGAAAATCCTCCCCTATTGTATGCAAAGTATTTCAGCTTTTTGTCAGGTAAGTACACCATTTAAGCCAGCTTTTATCACTTCATTTAAATATTGGTTCAGGATTTGCCATGTTCATGAGTTTAGGATTACCCTAATGGGGGTTACAAAAATGTTTGTTTTAATTATGTTTTAATGAAAAGCTTCATCTCTCCAGCTTGGTCTTTACCTTGATCAATGTTTACCTTACTTGGACACTAATGAAGTTTGGTTAGGGACTCAGGTCTTATCCAAAGTGTTGTCTTTAAGGAAATTAACAATGTAGTAACCTCATTGTTCCCAATAAAAGGATTTATTTAGATGTAAGAGGATTAAGCATTTCAGCTCCTGTCTCTAATACTTAACCTGTGAATGCTGGTCTGGAGCCAGTGTGCCTTGTATGCAAATCTGCTGTCCACTGCTTTGATGTCTTTGACCAGCCTGACTCTACTGACAGTAAATAGCTCTCCTGTTCTCACCAGAGGTGTTTATAGCAGCCATGTTTGCTTATTGCAAAATAAATGTGTTTGTCAGTTGTTTAGTGTGTTGGGTCCTGTTAACTCCAGAAACTCCAGCTTGCATGGAAATAAAATATACAACCAAACAGTTCTCTGGTAGTAGCTACTACCTGTGTGGGAATGATTAATGTTTCAAAATGATGGGATTTTCCAATCACGTTTTGCCTTCTGGAAGAGTTTGTGTGGCTTATAGCCTCTGATCTCATTTCTTCTCTGAAGTGACGCCAAACTCTGGTAGAAAAAAATCTATTCAAGTATGTATTCTTAACTCAAAGAAAGTATGTTCGGTTGTTCTCAGTCTCCTCCAAATCTCCAAATTCCTTTTTTCAGCTGTGATCCAGTTTCTTGCTAGAGGGTGACTATGTTTGTTCTTCATGGTCCCACTGTATATAGGAACTTAGCAACCCTCTCGGTCACTCCAGAGATGGACTAGGGACTATGGAACTTGTAGTGTGCATAGAGCAGTGCACATGGCTGCAATTAACATGGATTGCTTGTTCCAAATAATGGAAGTGAGGAGGATAAGGAGATGTTCAGGAGCTCGCATAGGACATTACAGAGTGGCAGGAAAATGCAGTATGGAAAAATAGATTACAGGGTCATTAAAATAGAAGTATGGGGTTTCCTTTTTTTTTTAATCATACCTAGATGGATGCAGCGTCGGTCTGCTGCTGCATCTGTCCCCTGCCGCTCTAAGTGTGAGAACTCAGCGATCACATGACTGCTGATCGCTGAAATCTCACAGCTGCTCAGAGCAGAGAATGGTAACTGTCAGTCACCACTGACCTCTCCCCCGCTCACTGGAATGCTGGGCCATGGAGGTAGAGGGAGCAGCTGGCTCAGGCTCTCAGCAGATTGCTGACAGGTTGAGCCAGGTGCCGCTTCAGACTCTGCGGTGGATCCTGACTTTGAAGTCGGGATCTTTCCCCAGCATGGACTGGCTGAGTGATGTCAGCCGACAGCCCACTGTGAGCTGAAAATGGATCACAGGAGTGCAGAATGAACTGCACTCTTGTGATCTACAGAAGTACAGTCAAAAGAGCTTTGGCTGTACTTCTCCTTTAAGTAGTGCTTGTGTATGGGTTATTATTGAAGAATAAGGAAATTGTTTAGTGTCTCTATAATGTTTCTTGGACAGGTAAAAATGAATGAGTCTGACTGGCTGTTATGGACAACAGAGGAATACTTCTCAAACAAGTGTACATGGGCCCTTGTTGTGCCACGTCTCAATAAAGCATATCCAAACCCAAGAACAAAAATGTAACATATTGTAGTATACCAATCCCTAGGTGTGGTGGCTGCATTTGTTTTTTTAGACTCTTCCTCTTTATTTTCATGTGCTGATCCTGCCAGTAAGACACCATACTGTACCATACTCACTCCTCTACTCTTCTTTATAACATAGAGAGTTTGAGTCTGTAGTCCTGTCCTAAATTTTTATCCAAACTCATAAAGAAAAGGAGAATTCTGCAACATTGAGACTATGGAAATAGCATACTTTAAGGGCAGATATCACCATCACTGAATCCCTTGACTATGCAGGCATTTGATAAAAACAAACAAACAAACACATGAGGTCCAAAATATGAACATGACTTAAAAAAATGCAACATTAATGTATTGGTTGCTCTACATCAGGGGTCGGCAACCCCAGCACTAGTGCCAGAGGTGGCACCCAACAGCATCAAGTACGGCACTCAAGGTGAGTCCTGGGAGACCCACCTCCCAAACAGTAAAGCTGGCTAGTGCCTGCATACAGAAGAAACAGCACGGCTGGTGCTCAACCACCTCTTTATCTGTTGGTGTCAGTTCCTGCATTGCTCCCTCCACACTGAAAAGTCGAGTCGGATTCCCCAGGCTGCTTGCTCTCATTTTCAAGGGGTAGGTATTTTCAGTATTTTTCCTCCCCTGTGGAACAGTACTCCTTTAGCCAAAGACGGCTCATGGCCAGGCTTTTCCTATCGGTGTACCTGCCCTCCCTATGAACATTTAACTCCCTTAGCATCCATGTGCCTGGCTCAGTTTGGAGGGGATATAGCTAAAGAGGTTTATCTTCAAATGGCTATTAACCCCTTCCACAGCAAACATTTATGAGCAAAATGTGCAGGAATAGGGGTGGGCTGAGGTGTGAAAGTGCATTAATTGGATGATCTGTGGTGTGAAGGTGCAGGAATAGAGGTGATCTGAGGTGTGAATGTGCAGGATTTGGGGTGAGCTGAAGTATGAAGGTGCAGTAATTGGGGTGATTTGAGCTGTAAGGGTGCATGAAGTGGAGATGATCAGAGGTGTAAAGGTGCAGGTATTTGGGTGATTTGAGGTGGGAAAATGCAGGAATTGGGACTGATCTGAGGCCTGGAGGAACAGGAATTGGGTCTAATCTGGGTTGTAAAAATGAAAAAATTGGGGTGAACTGAGGTCTGGAGATACAGAGATTGGGAGTGACCTGAGGTGTCAAGGTGCAGAAATTGGGACTGATCTGAGGTTTGAAGGAGTAGGAATTGGGGTGATCTGAGGTGTGAAGATGCAGGGACCTGCAACCTGTGGAAAGAAAATTGAAGCATCTACAGGTGAAACTTGAAAAATTAGAATATTGTGCAAAAATTCATTTATTTCAGTAATGCAACTTAAAAGGTGAAACTAATATATGAAATAGACTCATTACATGCAAAGCAAGATAGTTCAAGCCGTGATTTGTCATAATTGTCATGATTATGGCTTACAGCTCATGAAAACCCCAAATCCACAATCTCAGAAAATTAGAATATTACATGCAATCAATAAAACAAGGATTGTGCATAGAACAATATCGGACCTCTGAAAAGTATAAGCATGCATATGTGCTCATTACTTGGTTTGAGCCCCTTTTGCAGCAATTACTGCCACAATGTGGCATGGCATGGAAGCTATCAGCCTGTGGCACTGCTGAGGTGTTTTGGAAGACCAGGATGCTTCAATAGCGGCCTTCAGCTCTTCTGCATTGTTTGGTCTCATGTCTCTCATCTTTCTCTTGGCAATGCCCCATAGATTCTTTATGGGGTTCAGGTCAGGCGAGTTTGCTGGCCAATCAAGCACAGTAATCCCACGGTCATTGAACCAGGTTTTGGTGCTTTTGGCAGTGTGGGCAGGTGCCAAGTCCTGCTGGAAAATGAAGTCAGCATCCCCATAAAGCTCGTCTGTGGAAGGAAGCATGAAGTGCTCCAAAATCTCCTGGTAGACGGCTGTGTTGACCCTGGACTTAATGAAGCACAGTGGACCAACACCAGCAGATGACATGGCTCCCCAAATCAACACAGACTGTGGAAACTTCACACTGGACTTCAATCATCTTGCAATGTGTGCCTCTCCATTCTTCCTCCATACTCTGGGTCCTTGGTTTCCAAATGAGATGCAAAAGTTGCTCTCATCAGAAAAGAGGACTTTGGACCACTGAGCAACAGACCAGGTCTGTTTTTCTTTAGCCCAGGTAAGATGCTTCTGACATTTGTTGTTCAGGAGCAGCTTGACAAGAGGAATACGACATTTGAAGCCCATGTCCAGGATCCATCTGTGTGTGGTGGCTCTTGATGCACTGACTCCATCCTCAGTCCACTCCTTGTGAAAGTCCCCAACACTTTTGAATGGCCTTTTCCTGACAATCCTCTCCAGGCTGCGGTCATCCCTGCTGCTTGTGCACCTTTTTCTTCCACACTTTTCACTTCCACATAACTTTCTATTAATGTGCTTTGATACAGCACTTTGGGAACATCCAACTTCTTTTGCAATTACCTTTTGAGACTTTCCCTCCTTATGGAGGGTGTCAATGATGGTTTTCTGCACAACTGTCAGGTCAGCAGTCTTTCCCATGATTGTGATTCCTACTGAACCAGACTGAGAGACAATTTAAATGCTCAGGAACCCTTTGTAGGTGCTATGGCTTAATTATCCGATTAGAGTGGGACACTTTGAGCCGAGAATATTGCACCTTTTCACAATATTCTAATTTTCTGAGATTGTGGATTTGGGGTTTTCATGAGCTGTAAGCCATAATCATCACAATTATGACAACTCAAGGCTTGAACTATCTTGATTTGCATGTAATGAGTCTATCTCATATATTAGTTTCATCTTTTAAGTTGCATTACTGAAATAAATGAACTTTTGCACGATATTCTAATTTTTCGAGTTTCACATGTATAGTCAAACAGGCTAGAATACTTGCCCCAGTTGCAGTAGCTGCTGTTGATAAGCCAACAACAGCTACTGTTGCCCAATCTGTCCATTTACCATTTCTTGAAGATTTAACTACGAGATCAACTAAGTGGTGCTTGCAGATTTAAGTGGCTGTAGTGTTATTCTTTTGCCTGATGGTAGACCAAGGCCTAACAGGATTTTTACAATTCTTGACGCTATCTAACACTAAAACATTTTGGATTTTTGCAAAAATGCTGAAAGACCCAGAAAGGGGTCAATAAATCCCATTGCTCCGTAGTAAGTGAAGGAACAGCTACCTACACATATTCAAGGTTCATTTGTCAAGTCAGCTGGTCAATACCCTCCAAAGATGAGTAATCTATTTTGAATGGTCTTACCCATGAGACTGAGATGTCTTGTAGGAACATTGATCAAGCAGGTTGAAAAGTCTTTCACAATTGTTATTGTTTTTTCTTGAAATAAACACTACCAGTAGCATATGCCTGCTCTTCTTCCCCCTCACCTCTGCATCTCAATAAACGAGATAGGTGGATAGAGTTGACATTGTTCATTTATGTAGGGCAAGGAAGACAATGCCTGCACATCCAAACTTCGTCTAATATCTATGGGAAGCCTTGCTTTGGCTTCCGTTTGTCATTAATGCTGTATATATTGATTTTTTGTACTTGGCACACTTTATGCATACATTTCTGTGTTATTACTCATAGCTGAAACTTGACAGTTTAAGGTTTGGTTCCTGAGCCAACAGAGAGTGGGTAAACTATATAGTATATGATGTTATTGAGCAGCTGATCCAATGCTCACTAGAGATAGAATAGACTAGAACTAGCATTGTTTCTAAGTAAATAGCAAAGCAGGTACTATGAATGAATATGCATTAGCTACAGAGATGTATATGTGTGCTTGGAAATCTGTGCCTGATGGATATCCTGAAACAATAAACCTAAGGAGAACTGAATAGCTGTGGGTTCAGGCTAGCCATCCCAAAGATTTCAATGAGAATACACAGTACTTAAACCTTTTTTGTTACTTTTGAACAAAAGATGTCCCTTTGTACAACTGACCTGTACAGTGTAATACACAGCCAGGTCTAATCATCTTTGCTTACACAAAGAATCTTTAAAGAGATGCTGAAAGGTTCATTATACTGGCAACAAAGTCTGTACATCTACAGTCTGCAGCATTAGAAGGAATTTTCAGATTTAGGGATTGTGCACATGAGCACTGTAAGAGAGTCTTCATACCAAGTGCCCTCTGGCCTCCAGTGTATGAGAAGTGTATTAAGCTGGGTGGCACAATTAACTCTAGTGTGTCTAGCGTGCTGGTTGAGTATTCGAGATAAACTGCAGAATTCACTGGCACTACAGTCTCTGTTCAGAACAAGTGCAGGGGCTCTTAAGCAAATCAGTTGCACACCGCTAGACATTCATATGTTCATGCTCTGCACTGGATTGTTTTTAAAGCCATTTGGTTGCTGTCCTTATACCTGACCAGCTGCTGGGAATTAAATAGGTAGTGCAATGTGAAGACAGGTTACCAGCCAGTTGACAAAGTGACTCTGATTTATAGGTGAGGACACATTTTTGCATGTCTGTGTCCTGTGTTTACAGTCAGTCAGATAACAGGAGATTGTTCATAGACTGTCTTTTTATATTTTAATGTGATGTGTGAAAGAATTCTTGTTTGTGTTTACTGTTGTTGATTTTTATTTTACATGTCACATATGTAGGCATTTTTACAATGCATGGGGTGTGTGTGTGCTGATTTTTTTTTTTTATTTTTATTTGAATTACTTCACACTTCTCAAGAGTACCTGAGCTGGCATTCCACATACCTTTTTTGTTTTTGTTTGTCTGCAGTAACACTTTTGCTTCTTTTTTTTTAAGCATTCTGTCAAATGCTTACTTATATATTTGGCTAGCCATACATAGCTTAATAGCTCCCAGAGATGCAATTTATTTGAGTAGCTTTACAACAGTTGGGCCACAACTGCTGAACTCTGCTGGAAGTCTTTGTTGTTGGGTGCAAGCCTACATTGGGGTCATAGAAAAGAGCAGAGAGTGTATCTTTGCTTTAGTCTAGCTGTGGATTGGTGGGTCCTAAAGGAATAATTCTAATATTAGGAGACAGATCTAATCTCAGGGACTGCTTTAGCAAGTCATCTCTACCAGATTTCAACTGCCATGTCCTTTACAAATGAATGTGTCATACCTTGTATTCTCCATATTGTCACACACAATCATGGAATTCGATAGTAAAGGAGTGATACCTTTGGGGTGCTGATGAACACAGAAACCACTGCAAGGCAATCTGAAAAAAAAATGCTCATTCAAAACTAAAATACCAGTTTGTCTTGATTCAGCCTCTGAAGAAAATGTGTCAGCTGGAGGTGCCCACACATGCCTGCAGCAGCCAATATTAACTGACCCTTGTACTACTTTAGGTTTGGAGTTGATAAAAAAACAGTTATATTTAACTTATTCTTCATTCCACTTGATTCCGTCCCAACTGCACAAGTGGTCCCTCAAAGTTGCTTATCTTTGATGCTCACTCGATAGCAGGTACTCTAACATCATCACGTATAATGTGAGATCACCAGCTCCGCATTCTAAGTGATGATGCTGGGGCTCACCTACAACCCAGAGCATTGCAGAAGGAGAAGAGTGCTGGCTGCTGGGTGATGTGGGATAACCACTTTTTTGTTATGCCTAGACAAAAACAAGCAGTGCTGGAGAAGCCCCACTGCAAGGATAGCTTCTTATTTTACCTGGAGTTTAGATTTAAAGTAACTAGCCATTACTGTAGGTACATGTACAGTTAGGCTTAAATAAATGACATTTGATTTTGTAAAGCCCCAAACCTACATAATGTATGTTGGTGCAACTAATGGCACTCTCCAACGAATGACAGTATGATGCACAATTGAGAGACAGGAAGAGAGCTTTGCCATCCTATAATAGGAAGTGCCTGAACTAAGACCTTCATGGCAGTATTACATGTTGGTATAGTGAAAATTGCAGTTTTAAAAATGGTGAGTACTATTATTATACAGGATTTATATTGCACCAACAGTTTGCCCAGCACTTTACAATATAAAGGGGGACAGTACAATTAAATCACAGTTCAATACAGAAGGAGTAGGAGGGTCCTGCTCATGGAGCTTACAATCTAAAGGTTGGGGGGATATTATTTTTGAAATCACATTAACATGTTAAAGCTTACATTTAAGTGATTTGGGTTTACACGTTCTTTCATTTTGGGTCAATCAGTTTATTGGTGTATTTAAAAGGAAGATGTACATCTTCTGGTATTCCTTCGTTTTACAGCTTAGATAATCAACAGTGGGCCAGCTCATCTTTCTAGAAATGCCATGTGTTTCTGTCCACAGTACAAATGTTCAGTGCGAAAATGGCTCCAAGATAAATATCATGAAATTTTAACGCTGCCAGGTATTCCTGTGCATGTTATTGTAAGGAAGACATGATGTGAATTATTGGCTCTCCACTTATCTAATATCATCTCTGCTATTAAAGAGCAGAATGCACATTGCCAACCTTTTGTTATCTAGTTTCCCGACAGCAGTACAGTATTATACACTGCCAAACTTGCTTACATTTTTTTTAAGTATTCACCATTGACTTGGTTATCTCTTCCTGGTAGGCTGCATCCTGCCTCTTAGCTGGAAATGTCACATACTCATTCTCATTCATGTTTCCTTCAAAGAGATTTTCTTAAGTTACATAAATTGTGGAGAACAAGTCATTAAGTATGCTTTCTAGTGTTACACAGAGATATGGATAACCATAAAATGCTGACTATATGTCAGTACAGTATTTAAACCAATGCAATTTTTAAAGATAACCATCAACCTTGAAGTCCGTCTTTATTATGGACAAAACAATAAAAATGATAGACTGCAGTCTCTTTGAAAAATTAAAAAAAACGGCTCCTGCTCCTCACTCCAACTCTAGTGCTAGCATGATTACGTGATGCTGCTCTCATGCAGCATTCAATCCACCCACCATTATGGTTGTAGGGGTGCACCTCTGGGGAGGGGATGGGGACTCTTGAGCCCAGAGGCTGGCTTTAAGACAATCCACATAGTTATAAAAATGAATATTAGTGCATGTTTTATATTTGTTGCCACCAAATCATAATACCTTGCCAAATATACTTCAAACAAATGTGATTGGACCTATTTAATAAGGAAGAGCAATGCTAACTTGTAAAATTCAGTGAGCTATAGCTTCCACATTTCTAGTAGCTTCCAAATCTAATTCAATTTTATTATAATCTAGTCATCTGTTAAGAAGAATTCTGCTCTGGTTGGCATTGGTTGTTACCACAAAATAAGCCTGGTGTTACAGAAAAACCATTTGTAAGAGAAATATGCTGTCATGAAAATTCTAATTACCTGACTGTTTAAGTATTGTGACCTTCAAGAAGCATGTGTACAGTGAAGTCAGTACAGTGAAGTCAGAAGCCCTGATTTACATACCTGTTCCAAGTTGATAATAGTATTGAAGCTAAAGACTTTGTATGATGACCAAGTAGTTAGCAGTTTCAAAAGAAGATTGACTAAGGTATTGTATTTCTCACAGCAGAGCTTTCCATTCCGGATCTGTCCTCTTTTCTTGCCATACATTCACGTGTGTATGGGTCAAAAGAAAACTTGCATAATATCTGCATATACCCAGGGCTTTTTTTTTTAGCAGTAACGTGGGGGAATTCAGTCCCGGCACCTCCAGCACTAAATATATGTAATGACAAGGGATGTTGGGGGTGTACTGTTGATGTTGGCTACTGGGGGATGTATTTTTGCTGCCAGAGATATATTGTTGTTAGGGGCATCTCTTGTTGCTGGGGGATCTATTGTTGCTGGGGAGGGTCTATCATTGCTGGCTGCAGTGTATCTATTTTACTGCTTTTCCTATAATTATTATTAACAAAATCCTTACAAACTACTTAGCACCACATAATGGTCCTGTATTCCATAAAAGGTGCAAAACTGAGAGATGGGTGGAACCAAGGGACGGAACTCGGAGGTGGGTAGGGGGCGGAGACAACTTGGTGACTTAGGAGGAGGGAGTACCTGCACCTATTCTCTGAGAAAAAAAGCCCTGTATACACCTTTTCAGAATTATCAAGAATAGTTACTACATTCCACTATTTGTGATACCACATAAAATAATCAGAGTGACAGACTGATCAAACTTACTGCATGTTACTATTTACTTAAAGTTTAACTGAATTTTGCTCAAGCCATGAGCACATCTTAAACAAACATTTCCTTAACTGAGTGACTTCTGTGAGGGGTAAGTATTATTGCTACTGTCATTCTGTCAGTGGTCTCTCCTAGTTTTTATAGCTAATTTCAAGGCATTATTGATAAAATACAAGGGCAGAACTACAATAAAGGCCTCACTACCCTTACTGAGGATAGAAGATCAGTCGGACTGGAAGTAGTGGGAAATGTCTCCAGTGGGGAGAGAGACAGAAACAAAAACACTAATTTAATAATGTGAGGAAAGTTGCCAGTCACTGTGTAGTTGTTAGTGCCAACTTCGCCTTCCTGTCCCAGTGACTCCTAGTCTTCCTTTTTCTTGCCCTGGTGTCACAGGTATAAAAAGGTGCAATCTGCCCAATGGAGTCACAAACCTAAATAAAAACCTACCAGACCTTCCAACCCCTCCCACTGTTTCCAAACATAAAAAGAGGCTGTAACGACAATCTGTGCTAGAGTTTCCCAACCAGGGTTTCCTTGGAACTCTAAGGGCTCATGTACACTAGCAGCTGCTAAACTCGATTTTAGGAGCTTTTGGCATTTTTTTTGCCAAAGCTCCTAAACTCAACTTCATAAAAAACTATGTGTCCATGTACTCTTTTAGAAGAGTTTAGGAGCTGCCTTGTTTAGGTGAGGTTAAACCTCCCTCTCCTGAACGTGGAAGAATTGCGGTACCGCGGTTTTGCCGTGATTTGCGGTTTCCCGTGGCCGGCTGTAAAGGTAGGCCTCGTGTACATGGAGCCTAAGGTTCCTCAAGAGGTTGCTAGAGGCTCTTTGAACAATAAACAATGTCAGTAACTGCTGACACCAATGATCATTTTAGTTATCTGTAAGGAGGGTATGCTTCCCAATGATTAGAAGTGAAAGGAGAATTGTTCCCATTGACCATCACGCTAATACACCATGAGCTGTGGATATAGTAATTATCAGCTGGGGTTCCCTGAGGCCAGAAAGCTTTTTCAAGTGTTCATCCATGACTAAAAGATTTGAGAAAGGCAGATCTATGCGTTTGTAACCGTTATGGGACCCATTAAATTTAGAGGGCCTGAAACAGGATTTCTCCTTTTTAATTTCAGGGGTTTTCCTACTTAATGATAATCATATTCTATCTTAATATCACCTATTATTTGAAGCTTGTACAGCCTGTTTATGCTTCCAATGTGTGTCACCATAAGCAGTACAGCGATCTTGTAATTGGAGTATGGTCTCTCATTATGGATATTTCTTGACAGCATATTACTGAAAATTTCACATGCTATTGCTGTACATATAATGAAGACTCAAAAGCTGCATACTCAGCATTTTTTTTAATTCCTCATGATCTTGTTCCATGCAGAAAATACTCACATCATAATCAGCAAGAAACTTACTTTCGTGACTAAAGAATTATTTGCGCTACTGCTTACACAAGAAGCTCATGCTCATCTACCACATTCCAAGGGACAATAAGCACTCATTATTTTCCAATGTATGGATGGGAATGAATCGACAAGTCTATTAAAGTGGTGTTTAACAAGTGTAAATGTCATCCAGCTTAGCAATCATATCATGCACTACTTCTAGACCATGAATTCAACTGAAAATTCACTAATTGCTAGCTGCTTTACAGTAGCTTAGACTGTGCCAGCTAACACAGCCAGTAATCATCTGTGTTCTATTTATTTTCATGTTTGACTTTTATATATTTTCTAAGGTCGCAGTTTTTTGTTGTTTGGCATCTGTTCTTTATATATTTGATATTTAACAGCAAAATATTTCAAACTTGTTTCTGGTAATTTAGCACTTTCCAGCTGGTGGAATGAGCTGTCTATAAGCAAAGGTTTGCAAAGGGAAATGTAGTTCTGAATCAAGTGTTTATGGAATTTGGTGCAGAAGTACAAATGACAAATCAAAATATGATATAGAAATGTACATAATGAGCATATATGAGCTTTGCCAACCCTGCTGCACCTATTTGTTCAGTGGGTTGAGGGATAGGGAATGACTATTTATGGAATTGACTCAAATGCTGACCAATAAAGGTGTCATGGGAACATCCCATTTGTATATGCCTACATGGAAAGTTTGTTTCCTAAACTGTCCTCAGTGTCTACTAAGGTCAACATAGGTGTGGAAATTTAGCAAATCTTTAACCACTTCGATACTTTTAACCCCTTCCTGTCCAGGCCAACGTTCAGCTTTCAGCACTGTCATCATATGAATGACAATTGTTCAGTCATGCAACACTGTACCGAAACTAAATTTTTGTAATTTTTTTCCACACAAGTAGAGCTTTCCTTTGGTGGTATTTAATCACCACTGGGTTTTAAATTTTTTGCTAAATAAACAAAAAAGACCAAAATTCCTGAAAAGAATCAATTTTTATTTCTGTTATAAATATTTTCTGTTTTAAATATTTGCAAAGAAAAATTGTTCTTCATAAATTAAGGCCAAATGTATTCTGCTACCTTTCTTTGCTGAGAATAACCCAAATCAGTGTTTATTTTTTAGTCTGTAGGAAATTTATAGAAAATCGATCAACTCTGATATACTGATGGCCTATCTCATTTCTTGAGGCCCAAAAATGTCAAGACAGTACAGATATCCCCCAAATCACAGTCCAAGATATTTAGTAAAAGGCATGGCAAGTTTTTTGAAGTTGTACTTTTTTGTCATAGTTATATTGGAAATTAGTAAATTAAAAAAAAAATTTTTTTTTACATACTGTCACCAGTGCAGTACAGCATCATCACATAACTGGTGTGTTAGTGATCAGGGACAATGGTGACAGTATGAAAAAAAAACAATAGTTTTTTTTAATTTTTTTTTTAATTACTTTTTTCTTTTCTTTATGATTTTTTTTATTCCTAACTTTGACCAGAGCAATATAATATTACCATAGTAACATTGTACTACTTTGGGGAAGTGATCAGGATTTTTTTTTACACATTATGATTGCTTATAGCAGTGAATTTAATTGCTACAAGAAAGCATTTTAAAGAATGAAATCGATTAATTCAGTTTGTTTTGTTCTGATTAGCTATTATTGGCCACACCTAATCACATGGTACAGATGTGCAGGGATTGGCCATGTCTGTATCATGTGACCACTGACCAATCACAACATACAACACAACTGTAACAATGATTGGCATAAATCAAAGACATTTATTGTTTACAATTGTTATGTGATCTACTGTGATTGATCACAGCGATCACATGGTACCAGATCACGCCCGCAGCACGGCCTGTTGTGGGAGGATGTCATGTGATGTCCACCTGGAATGACAAAAGTCCCGCCCAGCCGTAAAATTACTATAGGCCAGGTGGAAAGTGGTTAGCAAATATTTTTTATGTGATCAGACAAGAGGAGCACATTTTTTAAAACATTTTTGGTAAACATTTGGTAGTGAAATGAAAATGTCCAGTTTGACTAACTGACTTTTCTTCCAATCTACTGACTGGAGGTTTTCAGTTCAATGATTTCATTAACTAATCTAGGTGTCCGTTTATAACACTGAGATCAGTGGTGATCCTGAGATCATTGCTGATCTCAGTACATTAGGGGTTTATGAAACAGAGATGATCAGCGGAGAACATGTTCTACGCTGATCATCTCAGTACACAGAGAATCTGTCATTGACAGAAACAGAAACAGCCAGTTTATGAAGGAGTGATATCAGCCCTTCACTGGCAATCTGTGTGAAAATTCTCCCTCCCAGATTCTGCAGCCCAGAGGTGAATCCTGGGAGATCTGAGGAGGAAGATTATTGACTTGGTTCTTTCTCAATCAGAGCCCCCAAGACAGTGGAAAAAACCCCTGACTTTCACAACCCCAGATGGGGTACAGAAAGTTAAAACCACAATATTTATTTTTATATGTGTGTGTGTATGCAGTATAGTGAGGTGCTGGGTGGTCTGCTCTGAAAGAGACGCCCACACAGCAGCAGTAATTTACTGCTGCTTCATAAACTGTGTTTGACTGATATCTTACTGTAATCTCACTGTATCAGTATATAAAACAGTAACAGCTGCCATTTTCTAGAGTTCAGAGTGTTTGTAGATCACTTCACTCCTCATTAGGAGAAGTGATCTATACCACTTCATAAACAGGCAGTCAGAGGAGAGCTCTCTCCTCTGAGAATGCCAGAGAACTCAGCAGCGGTTATTTAGCGCTGCATGAAAAAAGGACACCCTAATCATTGAATAATGGTTGGAAAACTGTTAACTGGGGAAAACATAGACAATTGAGTGATTTAATGGAAGGCTGAAGGAAACATGGAGATTGCCAAGGCTTACCCCTCTAGTTGCTTGGGAGCTATGTGGATCTGTGGCACATTAGTACTTTTGAATTACTGACCTGGAATACAGTCTTGCCTTCAGTCTTCTGTTGAAGCAGTCTTGCAGGGTTTCTAAATATGACTGCAAAGTCTAATAGACAACAGGTTTAGACTCCTTAGTGCTTCCAGTAAACAACTCTCAGTAGGGCTGACATACATGGATTGAAATTTGGCTGGTTCAGTTGGGTTTTTCGTGAATGATCAATGCCTACGCCTATAGCTGGTAACATTGATCAGTGTATTCTGATGGTGGGGAAGTCTCCTCAACGTCAGAATACAATAGCTCAATGGAAGGATTTCCCCATCCACATTGAGTGGGTGGATGAGAGAATCGAGCCTGTTTTTTTCAAACCTGTCGGTTGGTCAAGAAAAAAATTATTAATGTATGGACAGCTTAAAGTGGTTGTAAAGGCTGAAGGTTTTTGCATGAAGGTAAAAAAACCTGTGTGCTGCACCCCTCACAGCCCCCCACCCAATACTTACCTGAGCCCAATCTTGATCCAGTGCCATGCACGGGAGCCTTGGCTGTCCCGGATCTCTCTCTCCTCATTGACTGAAATACAGCAGCAGGAGCCATTGGCTGTCACAAGTTAGCCTGCAGCTTCTTGTGTGTTTATTCTTACCTCCTTGCTGCTCTTGATTTCTCACATGTGTGTTTCTCTGTGCTCACCTGTGGGCATCATCTGCTATTTCCTGGGTTTTAGGTCCTTCCCTTTCATCACTTTCTGGGCCGCCTCCTAGCTGGCTTGTCTATTTAAGACTTCGTATTGTTGTCAGAGCTCCCTTGTGTTTCTACTGAGAATCCTTTATAGTCTATCTGTGTACCAACCCCGGCTTTGTTCCTGACATTGCTCCTATATACAGTTGTGACCAAAATTATTCAACCCCCACTGAAATTGAGTGTTTTGGCCAGTTTGACATTGCTTTTGATCATTCAGTCATCTTGCTTACATTTACATTAAAGAGGCACTTGTAGGTCAGACAAATATAACATAACAGTTATAATGAAATAACCACAAATGTCTTTTCTGTGCTCACAGCATTATCAGTTTTATTCAACCCCCAAGTGACATTCAATCTTAGTACTTAGTACAGCATCCTTTTACAGTTATAACAGCTTTTAAACGTGAAGCATAGCTTGACACAAGTGTCTTGCAGCGATCTACGGGTATCTTCGCCCATTCTTCATGGGCAAAGGCCTCCAGTTCAGTCACATTCTTAGGCTTGCGCACTGCAACTGCTTTCTTTAAGTCCCACCAGAGGTTCTCAATCGGATTTAAGTCTGGTGACTGCGATGGCCACTCCAAAATGTTCCAGCCTTTCCTCTGCAACCATGCTCTAGTGGACTTGGAGGTATGCTTGGGATCATTGTCCTGTTGAAAGGTCCAACGTCTCCCAAGCCTCAGGTGTGTGACGGACTGCATCACGTTTCCATCCAATATCTCCTGGTACTGAAGAGAATTCATGGTACCTTGCACACGCTGAAGCTTCCCTGTACCTGCAGAAGCAAAACAGCCCCAAAGCATGATTGACCCTCCACCATGCTTCACAGTAGGCAAGGTGTTCTTTTCATCATAGGCCTTGTTCTTCCTCCTCCAAACATAGCGTTGATCCATGGGCCCAAACAGTTCTAATTTTGTTTCATCAGTCCACAGAACACTATCCCACAACTTTTGTGGTTTGTCCACATGGCTTTTGGCATACTGCAGTCGACTCTTCTTATTCTTTGGAGACAGCAAGGGGGTACGCCTGGGAGTTCTGGCACGGAGGCCTTCATTACGCAGTGTGCGTCTTATTGTCTGGGCTGAAACTTCTGTACCCACATCTGACAAATCTTTTCTCAGTTCCTCAGCAGTCACACGGGGACTTCTCTCCACTCTACGCTTCAGGTAGCGCACAGCAGTCGAAGTCAGCATCTTCTTTCTGCCACGACCAGGTAGCGTTTCAACAGTGCCCTTTGCCTTGAATTTGCGAATGATGCTTCCTAAGGTGTCTCTTGGTATGTTTAACATCTTTGCAATCTTCTTATAGCCATTGCCCTTCCTGTGAAGAGAAATCACCTCTTCTCTTGTCTTCCTGGACCATTCTCTTGCCTTCACCATGTTTGTAACCACACCAGTAAATGTCTAGAAGGAGCTGAGTATCACAGTCATTTTAAAGCTGCCTAATTGGTGCTTATTATGCTTGATTGCTGCTCGGTGACATCCACAGGTGTTTTCAATACCTGATGGAAAGCACCTGTATGAACCTCTGTTCTTCAGAGTGGTAGTCTTTAAGGGGTTGAATAATTGTGGCAATGAAGAAACCACATAAGAACCATTTACTACTGTATTACATAAACAATTGATGTCATTTTAGTTGCATTTGGGTAGTTACAACGTCCTTGTAGGATTTGATTCTGAATACAATTCCAAATGTACACTATAGTCCCTAAACCCCTTTACAGCATTGGGGGTTGAATAATTTTGGTCACAACTGTAGTCTATCTGTGTACCGACCTTGGCTTCGTTCCTGACATTGCTAGTTTTCCGCCTGTCCTGACCTTGGCTTGACTACTGGACTCCCTGTGTCTACTCCCGTTGTACCCTGCTCCCGCTAGCGGTCTCCTCTACCTCAACTGGGTGTACCTGGGGGCTGCGACCTGGTCCCAGCCTGCCCTGGTGAACAAGCAGGTTGGGGCTTAGATTCCGTGCCCTGGGGAACCCCAAGTTGTGGATCAAAGAGCTCACTACTACAGGTGCTGATATTGGCTTCCACTTCTGTCAATCACAGCCAGAGAAGAGAGAGCATGGGTTGGGGCTGAGCCGCACTCTACGGGGTTGATTTACTAAAGGTAAATATACTGTGCACTGCAAGTGCATCTGCAAGTGTAGTTGCTTTAGATCCGAAGGGAAACTCTGAATTTAGGTGAAGGTCTGCTACTTTCTTTCATGCAATCACCTTGGCTTGCCTACTGGACTCCCTGTGTCTACTCCCGTTGTACCCTGCTCCCGCTAGCGGTCTCCTCTACCTCAACTGGGTGTACCTGGGGGCTGCGACCTGGTCCCAGCCTGCCCTGGTGAACAAGCAGGTTGGGGCTTAGATTCCGTGCCCTGGGGAACCCCAAGTTGTGGATCAAAGAGCTCACTACCACAGGTGCTGATATTGGCTTCCACTTCTGTCAATCACAGCCAGAGAAGAGAGAGCATGGGTTGGGGCTGAGCCGCACTCTACGGGGTTGATTTACTAAAGGTAAATATACTGTGCACTGCAAGTGCATCTGCAAGTGCAGTTGCTTTAGATCCGAGGGGAAACTCTGAATTTAGGTGAAGGTCTGCTACTTTCTTTCATGCAATCATGTGCAGGCAAAGCAGTTTTTTTTATTTCCTTGCATGTTCCCCTCAGATCTAAAGCAATTGCACTTGCAGTGCACAGCCTATTTGCTTTAGTTAATCAACCCCTATGTGTCTTATAGACCCACAGAGCTGGGCTTGGGAGTGAGCATGCACAAGTGCTCTCAGAGCAAGCCACTTGCTCTGGGAGCACTCAGCAGGGAGGAAGGGCCAGGAGCGCCAGTAGGGGACCCAAGAAGAGGAGGATTTGGGCTGCTCTGTGCAAGATATTATATAGATATTTTAAAGCATTTCCAAACAAATTAATTTACAGATAAAAAGGTATAAAACTTCAATTAGGCTTTTAAAAAGGTAGATAATCACTCATATTATATAATTTAGTATAATATATTTATTATTATTTATAAATGTAAATGCCGACTCAGCTTAGCTACTTCATACAAGCTTGGTTTAACATATTCCAGTGTATGCTTGTAGAATTTATATGGTCCCAACCATAAGTCTGTAGTTGTCTTATCTCAATATATGCCAAAATGACTACAGATCAGGCTGTTCAGGTGCTAAAATATTAACTCATGAAATAACATAAGATGACAGATAGTGTTAATCATAGCTGAGTGCCTGAGTGCCTTGCAATTAAACACCAAGTGGGACTTGACATTTAAAATACAGACAAATGCTACTCACTGAGCTGTCTCCATTCAATTAGCACTGTTTGTAATTGATTTTTCTTGCACTGTAATATGAAGCAGATGATCTTTGAATAGATTAATACTATTGCTAACTGCTGCTAATTTGTCATTAATGGATACTTTATTTTACATATAGACTTGAAAGGGGCTTTCCTTATCTGCAGCTGTTGAATGATGTTCTTATTATGTTTGCTGACTTAAATAGATAAATGACTGAATGAGTAATCTTCTTAGACATATAAACAATGGATTTGCACCAGTCATTGTGGTGCCCAAGTTTACAATTACTAGTAAAGCAATAAGAATATTTGCGGACAAAACCAGTGTACATGTGATATCATATGGACAATATTAATAGGATGGGGTCCATTTTATATTTTACATGTAATTTGGGCACAGCTCATAAAAATGAAATCTAGGGATTAAAGGAGTTTGACCCATGCTATAGATCAACCCAGAAACATGATGCTTCAAAGACACGTTTGATATTGTTGCTCCCATGAAAACTTGTCATGCCAGTCAAGGCTATTTGGCTTATTAAAATGGACTTCAATAAGTCTGTACATATGCAGGAAAGCTTATGTACTGGGGCTACGGAACCTGAGTTTCTGCAGCTGTTGTGGAAAAGCAGATAAAGCTGCTAGATGCCAGGAACAGCTGGAAAGCCGCAGGTTGCCTAAGCCTGATCACAGCTTGCATCTTAGAACGGATGGTTGCAGATTTCTGGTAGGAAAATGTTCACAATATTTTGTATGCATTGACCAACAGTCACAGTTATTTTTAAGGTTATTAGGTAAATATCTAATTACATGGTGCCTGAGGATTGTGTTTGTGATGTCTATACCGAAAGCAAAGATATAGTATTTTATCCATACCAAACTTGTTTGATGACAGACTTATCATGCACGGCTAGAGTGGACCACTAGACACTACGCATTCTTGATTCAGGATAGCCATTTTTACATAATTGCTGTAGACCATTTTTTTCTGCTTCTCAAGCTTATGACGTGATGACATCTCATCTTGTTTTACTTAGAAAGGGTAATATTTTTGGCTATTAGTCATAAAAGGACCATTTCCCTTTACATTGTGGATATCTTACATTCACTGGAACTACTTGGAATGTCTGAAACCAAACCAATTATTTTGTTTTGTTACTGATGAGAAGGGAAAAATGTTGGAAACATGAGCTTGTTACCCAATCTAAAATAAACTGCAAAGGACGTGTGATGATAATAAGATATTTGTAGCTAGGTTTAGTTTTGTATCAAGTTAATATATCAAAACAACGCAGTTTTAATTTTCATATCCGTGTAATAAAAAATAGAAAGTGAAATCTTGACAATTATCCAGACAACACAGCTTTCCTGTTCGGTAGATTTCCATCCACACATTGCTGCGGTGCACCTGCTCACCCAACTTCTGTTTGTTGGAAATCTACTTGATCTTGGAACACACTTGTTCGTGATGTTGGAAAATTCTCCGTTTCCTTTCACATACAACAAAAAAAGGCCAGTTAAAAGATATTTCCCACAGCCACCAATCACACCTCAAACCTCCATTGGATGTGATGCTGGTACAGGATACAAAGAAGTAAGTTGTACACGATAGGCTTTTGGTTTGTGTGCTGTTGTTGCCACAAATAGCAAAGCTGAGGTTCAGATAAAGTGATTGAAGTTTGTCATCCTAGTGCAGCTGCAGTGTGCTGGAATGCATTAGTTACTCATTGATTAGTTTACTAGTTGCATGGCATTGCTCAGGCTTTCCATCATATTGGGTTGCTAGGGTGATGGGTGGTCTGTTGGGGGTAACCAAAGGAGATCTTTGTAGTCAAGCTGCCATACCTGCTGTCCTTCCCTCAGTGTAAGATGAGCATTTACACACTGACAGACCATGTTCTCTACTGTTCAGATGCAGTTTTGTTGACATCTCTAGCCACTCTTGCAAATTGCTTGACTGGTCTATTTCTCGAGGATCTCTCCTGTGAAAAAGCATCACTGGCCACTCCCACCTCTTCTCCTCTCTGGGCAGCAGTAACACCCTGCCTTGTGGCTTTCTTTGTATGATTGAAACTTCTAATATCAGTTTGTGTAAGTCTGTGGAAGACAAGGAATTATATTTATTTATTTTATGCTGACCATATTAACTGTTTCCTGCCTGGCCTATAGACAAATGACAGCCAAGTGGGAGCTTTCCCATCCTGGGTGGACATCATATGACGTCCTCCCAGTCATGTGCCTTGCACGTGCCCTAGCAGCCATGCTGCAACACGATCTTTCACCTGCTGTGTTCACTTGACAAAGCGGATGACAGATTGTTGTCCCGGTACCATGTGATTGCTGTGACCAGTCACAGCGATCACATGACAGTTGTACAAAAATGAATGGCTTTCATTCATAGCCATTCATTGTGTACTATTTGGTGATCTCTGTGATTGGTACACACAGGGCCAATCACAGGACATCTGTACCATGTGATAGCTGTGGCCAATAACAGCTATCACAATAATGTATGCTGGCAATGAATTCATAAAAATGATTGTTTATAACAACTATCATCATTATTATAAGCAATCATAGTGTAAAATAAAATCTCGCCTCCCCAGAGCAATACAGTGTCACTATGGTAACTCTGCACTGCTCCGGTCACAGTATATTAAAAAAAATTTAAAAAAAGAAAAACTTTTTATTTAATTTGAAAAAAAATTTTTTTTTTACATACTGTCATCAGTCAGTATCCCTGATCACCGCCACACCTGTCATAAGATGACAATGTAATGCTCTGGTGATAGTTTATTTTAAAAAAGTGTCAAAAAAACAAATATTATTTAATTTCTTTTCCAAAAAAGTGGCAAAAATTACGACTTAAAAAAATATCACTATGCCTCTTACTAAATACCTTGAACTGTCCACTTTTCAAGAAGGAGCTATTTGTACTGTCCTTGTATTTTAAGGCCTCAAGAAATTAGATGTCAGTATATCAGGATTGATCAATCTTCAGATATGTATACAATAGTTTATAGATTATATAACTTTCACACAGACTAAATAACATACACTGATTTGGGTTATTTTTAACAATGAAATGTAGCAGAATACATTTTGCCCTAAATTTATGTAGAAAGATAATTTATTTGCAAAATGTTATAACAGAAACAAGGAAAAATTTGTTTTTTTTACAACATTATTATTATTATTTCTATAGCCAAAAAAAAGAAATTTAGTGGTGGTTAAATACCACCAAAAGAAAGCGCTCTATGTCTCAAAACAATTATAAATATTTCATTTGGGTACAGTGTTGCATGACTGAGTAATTGACATTCAAAGTGTGACAGCGCTGAAAGCTGAAAATTGGCCTAGGCAGGATAGGGGTGAAAGTGTATGATATTAAGGTGGTTAAATTATCAAAATGTGAAGAACATATTCAAATTGTCTTCTAGACAATGGGCAACAGTCCTTGATGCACAGTATTGTATAGCATGGTAACATAAATCTAGCAGTGATATGTTCACCTCTTATTTTACTTTGATCCTAGATTGTAAGCTCCAAGGAGCAGGACCCTCCTAACCCTCTTGTATTGAACTGTATTGTTGCTGCATTGTCTCCCGTTATATTGTAAAGCGCTGAGCAAACTGTTGGCGCTATATAAATCCTGTATAATAATAATTTAAAAAAAAAAAAGGTTTTCTGCCATCCCCTGCTGCCTATATTGTACAAAGCCATGCACTTTCTTTCCTAACAAAGAAAGCTGATATAGATTTGCTTACTAATAGGGTATTGTTCAAGCAAAAACAATGCCAGAATCTGTTCATCCAATTTCCATCTTTTTTTTCTTTTCTTTCTATAAATGTATTGACTATGAAATGCGGCAATCTGCCAAGAGCTATAGTTTTCTGCAAGATAAGCAATTACAACAACAGAGATTAGAATGCCTCGTAAAAGGAATTAATTAAAAAGGTTTTGCTTTTTAAACACAAAATTGCAGTTGAAATTTCTGTGTAATTTAAAATAAATTCTATGATGGGACTAGTTTTAAACCTGCTACTAAACTATAGTATATAGCATAGATAATTTTTCAGCATATCACCTTTGGTTGTAAGTGCCACCATTGTTGAAATTTATTTCCTTTTGAATACAGCTGCAATTTATTCAAAAAATATATTAAAAACTTACATCTCTCATAAGAACAAGATTAAAAGCATGTGTACAGTAGATCATGCACATAATGTGGTGTCCTACTCTCTCCTGCAACACTAGGATCACTGTCAATCATACAGGCGGCTGTGTATATCTCTTACTTTCAGAGCACTGTCCTCTGACCTCCTCAGATAGGCCTGACTTTGCCTGTAAAAGCGTTCCGTCATAAAGATGACTTCTTTTGAGGGAAGATGCGTGATTTAAAAGTGCTTTTAACCGCTTGCCCACTGCCCTATAGCAGAAATACTGCTACAGGGCAGCAAGGCTGTGCAAAATCACATATATATATATGTAATTTTGCATTTCCGGGTAGGGGGCATGTGCCATTGGTGGCTTCAGCTGTCGATCACCGGTTCCCCGCCGGCACCCGCCGATCGCTGAGTATCACTGACAGGGTAGAGGTCTCTATGTAAACAATACAGATCTCTCCCCTGTCAGCTCCAGTATGCTGCTTTGTATTGCGCTGCATAGCAATGTGCTTACACTGTAAAACACACACACACAGTATACAGTAAAACAGCACACAGTTAACCCTTTTTTTTTAGTAAAGACATGTAGTAGAATACATTTTGGCTTAAATTTATGATGAAATTTGATTTTTTTACATTTTTTTACTGGACATGTTTATTAACAAAAAGTCAAAAATATTGTTTTTTTTTCTCAAAATTGGCCGTCTTTTTATGTTTATAGCGCAAAAAATAAAAACCCCAGAGACGATCAAATACCATTGAAAGAAAGCTTCATTAGTGGGAAAAAGGACATAAATTTCATTTGGGTGCAGTGTTGCATGACCACGCAACTGTCAGTTAAAATAACGCAGTGCCATATCGCAAAAAATGGTCTATTTAGGAAGGGGGGTAAATCCTCTGGAGGGCAAGTGATTAATCTTGTTCCTAGGTGTCTAGATGTAAGTTTTCAATAAATTATTTGAATTTTAAGGTATTATACTATGTGGTGCTCTGTTTTTTTGTTGGGAGCTTTGTACAGTTGTGACCAAAATTATTCAACCCCCAATGCTGTAAAGGGGTTTAGGGACTATAGTGTACATTTGGAATTGTATTCAGAATCAAATCCTACAAGGACGTTGTAACTACCCAAATGCAACTAAAATGACATCAATTGTTTATGTAATACAGTAGTAAATGGTTCTTATGTGGTTTCTTCATTGCCACAATTATTCAACCCCTTAAAGACTACCACTCTGAAGAACAGAGGTTCATACAGGTGCTTTCCATCAGGTATTGAAAACACCTGTGGATGTCACCGAGCAGCAATCAAGCATAATAAGCACCAATTAGGCAGCTTTAAAATGACTGTGATACTCAGCTCCTTCTAGACATTTACTGGTGTGGTTACAAACATGGTGAAGGCAAGAGAATGGTCCAGGAAGACAAGAGAAGAGGTGATTTCTCTTCACAGGAAGGGCAATGGCTATAAGAAGATTGCAAAGATGTTAAACATACCAAGAGACACCTTAGGAAGCATCATTCGCAAATTCAAGGCAAAGGGCACTGTTGAAACGCTACCTGGTCGTGGCAGAAAGAAGATGCTGACTTCGACTGCTGTGCGCTACCTGAAGCGTAGAGTGGAGAGAAGTCCCCGTGTGACTGCTGAGGAACTGAGAAAAGATTTGTCAGATGTGGGTACAGAAGTTTCAG
The DNA here is from genome assembly GCF_062004578.1 of Staurois parvus. Taxonomy (NCBI): domain Eukaryota; kingdom Metazoa; phylum Chordata; class Amphibia; order Anura; family Ranidae; genus Staurois; species Staurois parvus. Next base: position 263,814 of record NW_028318539.1, on the reverse strand, counting down.
CCCAGACAATAAGACGCACACTGCGTAATGAAGGCCTCCGTGCCAGAACTCCCAGGCGTACCCCCTTGCTGTCTCCAAAGAATAAGAAGAGTATGCCAAAAGCCATGTGGACAAACCACAAAAGTTGTGGGATAGTGTTCTGTGGACTGATGAAACAAAATTAGAACTGTTTGGGCCCATGGATCAACGCTATGTTTGGAGGAGGAAGAACAAGGCCTTTGATGAAAAGAACACCTTGCCTACTGTGAAGCATGGTGGAGGGTCAATCATGCTTTGGGGCTGTTTTGCTTCTGCAGGTACAGGGAAGCTTCAGCGTGTGCAAGGTACCATGAATTCTCTTCAGTACCAGGAGATATTGGATGGAAACGTGATGCAGTCCGTCACACACCTGAGGCTTGGGAGACGTTGGACCTTTCAACAGGACAATGATCCCAAGCATACCTCCAAGTCCACTAGAGCATGGTTGCAGAGGAAAGGCTGGAACATTTTGGAGTGGCCATCGCAGTCACCAGACTTAAATCCGATTGAGAACCTCTGGTGGGACTTAAAGAAAGCAGTTGCAGTGCGCAAGCCTAAGAATGTGACTGAACTGGAGGCCTTTGCCCATGAAGAATGGGCGAAGATACCCGTAGATCGCTGCAAGACACTTGTGTCAAGCTATGCTTCACGTTTAAAAGCTGTTATAACTGTAAAAGGATGCTGTACTAAGTACTAAGATTGAATGTCACTTGGGGGTTGAATAAAACTGATAATGCTGTGAGCACAGAAAAGACATTTGTGGTTATTTCATTATAACTGTTATGTTATATTTGTCTGACCTACAAGTGCCTCTTTAATGTAAATGTAAGCAAGATGACTGAATGATCAAAAGCAATGTCAAACTGGCCAAAACACTCAATTTCAGTGGGGGTTGAATAATTTTGGTCACAACTGTATATAATCATCTGGAACCGACTAGGAAGTCATGAAGAACTACGGTAGTTGTAGATCATGCATTCACAGGAAACTGTGGGCGCGTGGGCAGAGCCGCACTGCTTTTGAATTGTGGCAGCGGGTGCAGGGAGAAGATCCATTACCCGCTGTCACATTGAGCCAGGGATTGAAGGAACTAGCTGCTGGAGCTGGAGCATGTTACATGTTCCAAAAGGTGAACCTATCCTTTAATTTATTGCAGTTTAAAAGCCCTAATATGTTGTAGCCTAATTAGTTGTAGTTTTTCAGGGTTTTTTCCCTTTATTAACACCTGGTGATCCTGCCAGTAATACCCTTCCTGTCTTAGGTTGACAGTGCTCACTCTGTGGAGGAGCAGCATTATCACTAGACACTGCACAGGAAAACCCATCCTCTATCTGTATATGTGTGCATGATGGAATTGTATTGACATATTCCCTTTAAGATCCACAGGTACCGTGAAAGATTGTCCTACAATCCTGTATGTATACCCTGGATGAACCCTTATTTTTGCTTAAGATCAAGAAAGAGAAATCGGCAGTGATCGCAGAAAAAAACCCGGCAGACTGGTTGCACTGAAGTTGATTGGTGGTCTGCCCATAGATTAAAATTCTTCTGGTTCCTGCTGAACCTGCTGAATTTGGATCTGTCTATGGCCGACTTAAGGTGGGGGTTTAGTAGGAGATAAAGGTCCCGGGATCTAGATGTTTGTAGCAGTAGTGGACACCCACTGTGCTACCACTCTAACTAGTAAATGGAAAGATGGGTTCATACAGTGACAAGTCATTTTTCTTTCACTCTGGGAATAACCATTTGTTTCTGCTTCCTTCATGCACCTTTTTCTTCAGATATACAGTCAACCTTGAATGAGCAAATTGGTCAAGAAAGTTGGAACATGCCTGCTTATTTGATTAACATCTTAAAGTCCAAGAGTAGACTTGAATAGAGTCAGGAAGAGTTTATTGGGTGTTTATTGCTGTCTGTGTCCCTATTCGAAAGATTATCTTCACTTTCTAACTTTGATGGGTGTAAAACAGAATAGGAAGTGAAGGGAAATCTACCCAGCAGGGACCTAAAAGGCAATGAAAACATGATTTACTTGTACAGTAGGGGATGTTTAAAAACCTTTAACCAGGTTTTATAGCAGTTTGACTCCATTAGGAAAATGTACTCTTTGCTCCTATTCCTGTGACAGATGGCCAGCAAAAAGTAAAGGAACATTTCTTTGATAGGGACATTGAAATAACATAGGGACATTGAAATCCAGAAAAGTTTTAACTGTTCCCCACTCCAGCCAAATTTTAAAGTAAATGATTTGGCTGTAGTTAAACCTTGAATTTATGACCATGTTTGCCTCATTACACTAATCGTTTTATATAACATTGAATGTGCTGATTGTTTTCTGTAGTGAAATCACAACATTCTGAAAATCTAGGAAGAAATTATCTTGCTGATACGCTTGTTAAGGTAAATGACTACTGCAGGGCCTGAAAAAAATGTCTGCCATATGATCTTCAGAACATATGGCTTATTGTAAGAAACATATGTTGGACTATAATAACTATGTGGATGAGAGCACTTCACATTTTGCCATAAAAAGGAACTCTGGTTACTGGATACCGTGCACACTGAACCAAATGTCGGTTTTCTAGCCTACTCTTTCCAAAGAGGTAAATTCAAGCTGCATGTGGCATCAGGCCCAGAATAATGTAAAACCTGTAGATGGAAGCAAAAAACAGTAGCCACTGAGTATACATGATTGTGCTGTTAATTATTACTGGATACTCATTATATGGAAGAGAATCAAACTCAATAAAACACTCAGTCCTCAGTCAACTTCTCAACCCTGACAGCTTTAGTAGCCTACATAAATCTTATTTTTTTGACAGGCTGCTTCTGTCAAATGTTATAAACTGTAGCAAAGCCTCTCAGCATATTTTGCTATATGGATAGGAATAAGAATATTTAACTTTTGTCATCTGCTCAGCAGATTGAACAGAACGTGTTCTCTCAATGTTTTAATTGTGAGATATTTTAAGTATGTAGAACACTGGGATGACAGATACTGTATCTGTTTTTTCATATTTAGATTAGTAACGTTTAGCTTCCACATATTGTAAAAAAAAAAAAAACAAAAACAAAAAAACTTTGTGAAACAACTATACCTAGAACCTATCTGTCTTTTTGCCTGCCTATCTGTCCATCTGTATTTCTGTCTTTCTGTTTTCATCTGCCTAGTTATGCCATGTGGGCCGGGTTGTTAGAGTCATAGCACTAGCTAAGAATTAAAAATGTAGGTAAAATAGTTCACTATTTGGGTTGTAATCCCTTTAAAGAAGATGGCTTGCAGTTATTGTTGAGTACTCAGGGGTTCTCGTCAATGCAGGGTGAAGGGTTTTGTGGTAGTCTGGTTGGTAAAGAGTGGACTACTTTTGGATTCCTGGATTCCTCGTTCCTTATTAGGGACCCAGAATTTTGGAGATTTAAAGAGTTTTGGGTGGCAAGAACTGACAAACCCTGATTACAGGAACTCTGGTCCTGAAGGGGTTTCACATGCAAGAGGAGTTCTGAAAAGGAAGAGGAAACAGTTGGCACCTGGCTGTGAGGAGAGAGAGAGAGAGAGAGAGAGAGAGAGAAATGGACACACTTGAGCAGGGGTGGACTGAAAACTCATGGGGCCTCCGGGCAATAGGGAATCATGGGGCCCCTGTGTCCTTGCCCGAACTCAAAAAAGCCTATGAAAAATGTACCAGGGGCATCTCATGGGGTCCCCTAGTGACCCCGGGCCCTCGGGCAGTTCTCGAGTTTCCAAATGGTCAGTCCGCCCCTGCACTTGCGTGAGCAGCAAGATCTCCCAGCAGCCTGCATTAATAGACCATACAGCAGTCAGCAACAATAGACCACTCCATCAACAGTAGATCCGTTCCAGAAACAATATATCCTCCATCAGCAACAATGGACCTCCTCAGCAACAATAGATATATCCTGCACAGTGACAATGTATCCCTAAGCAGCTTGCATCAATAGACCCTCCAGCACATCCCTTGCCATTGCATACAGTACATTCAGTGCTGGAGGTGCTGAAACCACATTCTCCTGCTTTCTATAGATCTATATATCTGAACACAGATCACATCAATATAAAAACATTTATTATACATTGTTTTAATATATTGTCATTGATGGAATAATCATAACCTTTTATAAGGTTATCATTTTGGATGCTTTCCTCAAAACTTTGAGTCACTGGCTGACTTTTCTCTTCTTAACCTACCTATTTGGAACTCTGTGAAGAAGTCCTTTAGGTCAGCATTAAAGCCAGAACCTTTAATGTAAGTGATCACCCCTATATCTATAGCTTAACAATAAAAAAAACTTATAAACTATAACCCTTTAAGTAAACTAAACCTAAATTCATTAAATAATAATGTCAAAAATTAAATCTTGTAGGAAGTGAAAAATGTCAATGCATGACATACACCTACAATTTCCTAATGTTATTATTTAAAGAATATTTCTATGGTGTGTCTATGTCGTGCATATCAATTTCTGTTTTCAATCGGTGAATTGCTTAAAAAAATATATCTATGCTCAGATCTTGTGTAAGGGCCAGTTCAAAACCAAACCGTATGCTAAGATTGCCTGACCAGGAAACTGATATGATAGCATGGGTTAGGTCCGTAGGTGTACACTGCTTCCAAATGTCTGCACCACTACATTAATTCATCTAGTTTTGGGAGGAGTAGAGATACAAAAACCATTAGAACATGATATTTGTTTTGCAATCCATCTTGAGAAAAGCCTGATGTTCAAACAGACCCTGATAAAAACTCTTAAAAACACTTACCTCAGCAACAAGATGAATTTATAAGATGTTTGAAAGTTCAGAAAAATATGTCCAGCAACAGCAACTATCTCCTGTCTCAAAGGAGAGTTTGGTATGAGTGTTTAATAAGACCCAGATTTAAGAGCAAAGGGTGTGAGATGTACTAGTCTCCCTTAGGACTATGCTCATAAAAAGAAACAAAAAAAAATAATTCTATCTCTACAATAAGCCTTGCCAAGAAGAAGATTTTTTACAGGTGGCAGTATTTCCATTTAACATCTAGTGCAGTGCTGAGAAAACAGGAGAAGAATTAAAAAATGTTTAAGACAACATCATCTGTATATTAGCAAAGTCATCACATTATTCTCATAGGAAGATCATGTCAAACTGGCACATGATAAAGTAAAATGACGTATGCGAACGTAACAGATTGATGAACTCTAGACATGTGTTGAAACTTTTAGGGCTGATTTCATTTCCTTTTTGTAAATAATTATATACAACATTCTCCATCTGTATTAGAAATTTAACTTCTCCCCACCTATAGATCATCAATCATTTATTTTTTAAAGAAGGACAGTTTAGGGTTGCATTAGTAATGAAGGACAGTTGTATTAACAGATCGTCTTCTTTATGAAAATTCTCCAGCTGTTGCCAAACTACAAGTCCCATGAGGCATTGCAAGGCTGGCAGTTATAAACATGACTCCCAAAGTCAGAGGCATGATGAGACTTCTAGTTTCGCAACAGCTGGATGGCCGCCAGTTTGACACCCCTGGTCTACAGCATAACATACTTTATACATGTACTGTTCAAAAAGCATTACGTCCAGGGGCGGACTGACAACTCACGGGGCCCACGGGAAATAGGGGATCATGGGGCCCCTGTGTCCTTGCCCAAACTCAAAAAAGCCTACCAGGGGCATCTCATGGGGCCCCCTACTGACCCCGGGCCCTCGGGCAGTGCCCGAGTTTCCAAATGGTCAGTCTGCCCCTGATTACGTCATTTTGATGACTGCAATAGGTTCCAACAGAAGAACGTATATGTGGTTCTATGTTTTTCTGGGATTCTGATAGCCTGGCAGGATATTAAACAAACTAAAAATTATATAATAATGAAGAACAAGTTTAAAGTGTTACTAAACTCAGAACCAATCAAACCCACAATCAGTCCATATATGCAGTAAAGCATGCTTGTTATGCTCACTGTTAAACCCAGGGGGTTAACTCTGCCTTGTGTAAAAAGGCTGTTTGATCCTGTCTATTCTGATTCTCACCTTCTTCCACAGTTCCCAATCTATCTGCTGAAAGCACAGATCCTTGGGGGCAAGGTTTTGTGTATATTGCTAGAAAGTTTTTTTTTGTTGGGAGGGTGCATGTGATCAGCAGTTTCCAGACAGAGGGTTAGGGGTCCTGCAGACTCATAGGACAATCAGGGGAGAATGAAAACTTTGGCTACAAGCTTTAACCAGTGTTCTGCCAGACACTGATAGAAGTCACAAGACTGCTATGTACTGCTAATGAGAAAAGGTTTTAGCAGTTTAAATTTACTAAAATAATTAAATTTCCATGTTCAGTGTACTGTGGGAAACCAGATATAGCAAATGCAGGGTCATGGGTTTAGTAACACTTTAAAGCAAACTAGATTTTGCAATTATGTTTCCTTGAAGGAAAGAAAATCGCTTGATTCCCATTTTGACACAGCCAGTGTTGATGGGGGAATCTTTCCGTCTGCGTTATTGTATTCTGACAGCTGGAGGTTTCCCAGCCCTTAGAGTACAATGACTACTGCCGCCTGCTATAGCTGGCGGCAGTAATCACACAAAATTAATAGATAGTAATCGATATATCGACTTCAATAAAACCAGCCATCCCATAGATCTGAATTCAGCCTGTTTCATCCATCTATGGCTGGTTTTACCGACCATATCAGATTCCATTCTATGCCTTTTCCTATGCTTAACTATTATGCCTTTTTGCTTGCTATAAGTTGAATGCTAGTAGCAGCAAACCACTACATCAATCAGTGCTGCAACATCAAAGCTGATATAATTGAATTTTGCAAATACACTGTTGCTCCTCATCTAATACAATTAGCTGCTTAATGTGTGGCTATTCCATTTGAAGAGAAGGTGCTCTGATTACACAAGGATTTTCCTCGCAGATAGCAGCATCGTCTAGCTGCAAAGCTACTGTACATCTAGTGATACCGTTAATATCTGGATATGAAAGAGAACATTTTTTTAAATACCAGAATGCAATCAGTTGTACATTAACTTTAAATTTTGATAATGTCTGCCTGAAAAAAAATGACTTTTTAATGCGACTAGAACAGCATCTGCTTATCGAGTTACAGGTCTATGATCACAGATATGCATGCCTTTCGTCCATTATCTGTGTTTTTAGCAGGATCAGGAAAAAACAGCGGACATCAAGAACTCATTGGGGGGATTGTTAGCTCATAGCCTCTTAAAGAAGAAACATCTTTTCTAGGATATCTACTTGTCTCATACATGCTTTAAAGAAGCACAAACCTTTAAATAAATGGTGAAAAAATATTTGTTGGTGGAGGCTTTAAATCTTTTCCAGATATAAATGTTGCCTTGTACCTTTGGCTGTAATAACATACTTTAGAAAAGAAACTGAAGTCAGTGGGCACTGCGAAAAGCCACCTACAGAGCAACTTCTAAGAGCAAATCTGTGTAGGAAAATGCTTTTATACTAAACACTAGTATTCTAGTACATTATGTTCTTTTAAATATGCTAATAAACAGGGCCAGATTTAGACCTTGGGGGGAGCAGGGCACTTCAGGTTCAGTGGGCCGCTAATTCTCAATGACAATTACACATTTTCAAAAGGCATAACACAAGTCATGCACACACACACATGCAGTCATAGGCTACCTTCCTTAAGGCATGGTTCATATATATGCAGCTGTGCATGCCAAAGATGTGTGGTCACATCAACCCATTAATTTGAATAGGATGCGTTTTCTGCAGGGAAAAGGTCCCTGCGCCTCTTTTAAAATGTGGCCGCATGGAAAACGCATAGTGTTTTTGTATCATGTGATTTCCATATGTTGGAAACTGCACTGCGTTTTTCAAAGTTATAAGAGTTTTTCAGAGAATTAAGAGTTTATGGCACCCCCACACGGTTTCCGTGAAACATTGTGTTTTGTGTGCGGCTGCATGCGGGTGTGGGAAATGTGTGCGATTTACACACATTCCTGTACCCGCATATATGTTTACCTAGGCTTAGAATGTGTATGAGTGGTTTTCTTGAGCTGTCTAAAAATTAGTTTTTAAATGCGATACAATTTACCAGTCCAGAGCAAAAACTTTTACAGAGGATGGCAAGCAAAATTTTATTTCCTTGATACATTTAATAAAAGAGTCATTTTTTTATTATTATATATTTATATTATTTATTTTTTATTGCTTTATACATTTTCTTAATATTGTTTTATATTATTTTTGTATAGAGGGAAGCCCCTTCTGTAAAGGGTGCTCATGGCAGTTGCCCTTTTTGCCCCCTTAAAAATCCGGCACTGCTTATAAAACAAAGAACAACAACATCTTTCTTACAATTTATAAGGGCGCTGCTGCACAAGGGTGTACTGGGGCATGGAATGTAAAATATGGAGATTGATAGCCACAGTTGTTGCGTACAGACACCTGTACAAATGAATTACAGGATACGATTGCGTCCAGGGGCGTACACTGGCACGCTTGGAGCCAGGGGCGGACTGAGAACTCATGGGGCCCCTGGGCAATAGGGGATCATGGGGCAACTGTGTCCTTGCCCACACTCAAAGCACACACAAAAAAGCCTATAAAAAGGTACCAGGGGAATTTCATGGGGCCCCCTACTGACCCCGGGCCCTCGGGCAGTGCCCGAGTGCTCGAATAATCAGTCCGCCCCTGCTTGGAGCTGCGTATACCCACACACAGCCATGCCTGTGGCACTGAAATACGGTTGCATTTTACTATATGCTCCAGTATGCCTGTGTGGATGAGCCCAACTAACACAGCTATCTAGGGCTTCCAAACCTAGTCAATTTCCTAACCTACTGGATAATTTGTATTTATTCTGAAGCTGGGAGGGCTGAGCTGATATTCTCCAGTTTTTGCTAACTGAATGGGTGCTCAGCAGGCAGGTCTGACTCCATTTCAAAGGCAAGGTTCTAAAGATTTTTAAGTGGGTACTGAGCCAAACTGGTGGCATTGTTTTCCACTTTATTTATATTCCAAGTACCACAGGGAAACCTGCATATTTTGGCACTGTATTTCACATACAGTCAATTGGAGGTGTTAGAAGCAAACAAGAAGTTTCCAAGCAGTAATTACCTGACTGATTACATTGTAAAAATGCAGCCTACAGCATTTTAGAGGATCTGATATTGACAGAAATATTGACTGGTTGTTGTTGAGCAGTCTTCAGACTGTGGTGCTATAAATCATCATAGTGATTTTAATTTAACACTGTTGTAGCAAGACTTAAAAATCAATTGTACTCTGGAAATACGCTGTGCATTTATTACCTCCCAGTAAATACGTTGCTGAGTACGTAACTGCGTGAGATCCCCAAACAGAAATCGGTACAAATATGCATAAGTACTGTATATATACACATATATTTGTTTTAGTCTTCTGTAGGGACTTGAGAATTGGCAGTAACATCCATTACAATACATATTATTCATATTAAATTTCTGAAAAAACGAAGTAAAAGGAGAAGAAATAAAAATAAGCTCTTCAGCAGCCCAACAATACATAAAATGTAATTCCTGTAATATTTATCTTCTTCTAGAGACAGTTAATTCGTAAGCAGGCCATAGATTATGCAATTTTCTTTCCTTCCACCACAGGTAGAAGGAAAGAAAATTACTTCATGCTTTTCATGTGCTAAAAGCTGCCGGCAGTAATCATTGTGTTCTGTGAATAGGAAAGGCTCTCCGCCGGGGGATTCCCCTATCGATACTGACTGTGCTGATGGGGGAATCCTTCACGATTGGCAGAACACAATGATTACTATCGGTGGCTTTTAGTACTTGAAAAAAAAACTTGTATTTTGAATTGGCACGTGCTGTAACACGTTTAGAATGCACGCAAGACACGTTTGCAAAATCTATCTGTGCCAGTTTCTGCCAGTACTCCAAAATAGAGTTGGTCTTAATTAGCTCCACTTTTATAAGATGCGACGTGTCGGTATTTTATTTTGAATATGGTGCATTCATTGCGCCACAATGTAAAAGCAGCACATTGTAAAACTACCTGAATTTGGAGCACAAGTCTTAGTCAGAACCAAAAGTGTCACACATAAATTTGGCGCAATACGTTAACAAGAGGGATTAATGCCAGAAAATCCTATTGCTTTGACTGGTTGATTGCCATGTACTGGGGGATTTATGGTAGTTAATTTTCAAATTTTTTACCAGGGGATAAAATAACAAAATGCTTATTTTTTCATTATTAGAAGAAAATTCCTTGATCTGAACTTCTCCTTTTATAAGTGAAATTTACTTGTTCAGTTAATTACTGTTAATGTAAATTTAAATATGCATGCTGGTTTTAGAGTATTACATGCTTATTATTTTTATTTGCTTTTGTGGCAATGTTGCAACAACAATATCCCCGTGAATTATTGCACATGAGAGCTTTGGGAAACTATTTGTTGCAGGGCATTTTGTGGTTTAATAAAATGTTTGCTTTGATCCTCACTCACTCTTGACTCTTGATTCTTAACAAACAGTAATAGAGAGATTGCTGAACAAAGGGTGTGTATTGGTGATGAAAGAGGTTGCTGAACCCTTAGCACCCAGGACCTGTGCCCTGGGGCTTTTTATTGCGTGCCTGTGGTCTCCTTTGTATTAATTATTGCCATTATTCCTTTTATGATCTTAACAACAACCATAGTGCAGTGTTTGATGATGTTTGAATTTAGTTTTGTACCTTTTATATCCACTTTCATACCTCTACTGATATCTGCTTTTTCTTAAAGGTCCTTAGGATAATTTTAAAGTGGAGTTCCACTCACCTACCAAAAATAAAAGCAGCTACAAAAGCTTTAGCTACTGACTTTTAAAAAACAGCCACTTACCTGTCCCTCGGTACCATGGTGTGTCCCCTGCAGCCCATTTCACCAGCCGTTCTGGATTCCAGGAGGCCGGCATCTTCAGTGTGGGCACTGTAGCTTGAGGCTACACAGCCAGGTACCCACTGCGCATGCGCGAGTAGCGCTGCGCTTCATAAATGGTCCTGTAGTCTTATGTCACGTATGGGACCTGTCACGTGTCCCAAAAGACTACAGGAAGGGAGGGAGGGAGGGAGGACACCTTCTGTTTCTGATTGCCTAGGCGACTGGACCGGAAATGGGAGCAGGTACCTGTCAAATTTGGATACCTGCTCCCCCGGCCCTCCAAAGGTACCAATCCTTAATGGGGAGCAGGGGAGCAGTCCTTAAAGCGGAACTTTTCCTTTTGGGTGGAGCTCCGCTTTAAGTAATAAAATGTATTGTGAATTAGAGAATGTGGCATTTTGAATGAATCAAAGGGTTCCTATGTTTAAACTAACTTCACCTAAAGCAGACCTTTTAAGTAGATCCCAAACACATAAATCTCCCATGCTTGCATCTCTGCATGCTAATCCCTAAACAACTTCAAATAAAAGAAAAGGCCTGTGTTGAAATAACTCCCCACAATCAGGTAAACAATGTAAGTCCATCCCTATGTGTAAGTTTGTTTAAATCTGATGTTTGCGGCTGTTTTCATTATAATTCATTGCAGTCTCGGAACCACAATGCTTCTCCATTCATACAGGTAGGGCGGGTGGTGGGTGTGTTTCCTTCCTCTTGTTAGAACACTCTCATGAGTGAGGATGCTTTTTTATCCTCATTCATTAGAATACATATGGCATCATAGACGGGGCAGGGCTGGGCTTGACTGTGGTGGGGTTGAACATGGCAGAGGCAGTGCTAAGCGGGGAGGAGGTGGGGATGACCAGGCCTTTGCTCTGCTGCTTGCACAGACACCGACAATGGTACCAGGAAGTGCCTGTTTTCAGCTGCACATGCACTCCGTTGTTGGTGAAGCACTGGAGAAAGGCTGACCGTCTAGGTTAGATAGTTGTTTCTAAAAAGACATTCAGTAACTATAATGCGTAATGTTAACCTTTACTATATTATTCATATCGGTCAAGTGTAAATTTTGCTATTTTTAATAAAAGTTATTTTTTTTATTTTTGTGATCCAACTTCCTGGTTTTGTATTGGCACTGGAAAGTAGTCAGGGTCTCACAGCTGCCTACTGGGAAGGATATGTCACCACTGTCTTCCCAGGGAACTCCCATAGGTAAACTGCAAAATCCATGTAGAAAAAAAAGGAATGAATGTTCTTTTTCCAAGATTTTGTGACATTTCGGGAAAAGACCATTTGTTCTCTTTTTCTATGAAAATACGGCACTGTCCACAAAATCTTCAAAGGGTTTATTCATAATGTTTAATAATTAGAGATGTTATGAACCTTATACTTTTGGAACAAATATAGAAGACAGGAAAGAGATAGTAGAAGAGGAGAGTGGATGGCAGAATTTCTGCTGCCAGCTATTTTATTCAGGTAGCAGCAGCACAGTGGTTGCTTTAATACCCAAAAAGTGACTGCATCTAATTGAATTCTGAGAATCTTACATCCAGCTGAGTCAATTTGAAAATATTTCTTGAACCAGGTGATGCCAACAGGGCCACCTGGAGCTCGTATTTTGGTTAATTCTGAATTCTATCTGAAGTTCAAGCCGTGTATGGCTAGCTGATGTAGAGATAACCTCCATATGAAATTAACTACTATGGCTGCCTCCACATGCATAATTTATTAAAAATTATATTTTTTTGAGACATCAATTTTAAATCTTTAGTATATACTTTTATTATATCAAGCTGTTTAATTTCACAAGCATATAAAAAAATATTAAAATCCCTCAAGTATTGCATGCGTTCTACTTAGCTCACCTTCTATAGTTACACAGCATGTCATGTTTACCTCTCAAGGGTTGGACAGCTCAAATACATAACTATTGTTTTTAAAGGCAATTTTTCTGCTGAAATAGAGATGTGTAAAAACATAACTTTAGTGTTTAGTACTATACCATGCCTTACTGTTTCCCCCTTTACCAGCAGTATGTTCTGCTGAATATAGGGTCATTGCTGAAATCTCTCCTTTGCAGCCTATTTCACACATAGGACAGGTCGTGATCTCTTCTGACTGGCTCCCTTTGTTCTGCATTGGCAATAAAATACTTATACTGTAAACTTCCTTTTTATGCTTTTAATATATTTATATATTTTGATAGTTTGATTTTCCTAAGCAACCCTTTACTTACTGCTACACACTGAGACAATTGGCCTGGTTTTGCCAGCGAGGTTTTATAGTGCTAATTCCTTCATATGAGAATTTCAATCCCAATTTTAACACATGGGTGATTGTTAATAAGTAACCTGTTTTTCTTAATTTTTTTTTCAAGATTTAGTTTTACAAATTAATTTGCATGTCTAAAAGTAATGTAATGTGGCAATAGGTTTTACTACGTTTACAACATAATTGTTTAGTGATTTAAAACAAGTAAACTGTGTGGATGCAGTTCACCTTGTAGTGACCATGCCTGTCAAGCATCTGTCTTTGGTGATTAGATGTTGTTGATGGAAGCCATGCAGGCACACCCTCAAGAACTCTGCTTGGTAGTTGTACACCTGTCAGCTTGATGTGAGTGAGATCCAGATTATGGTCAGCTAATAGCACCCTGCATCACCATCAAAAGAACAGTATCCTAATTTTTTGACAACACATTATATTCTGCTTGCTTCAGTAATCTTTTTTTGTATTTTTCCTAATTGTTTGTCTTGTAATTATTATTATTATTATTTTTTTACATTGTTTTGCAATTATTTTATTGGTCACCAACTTATTGCTTAACTCTTTATATGTAATGCTCTTAGCAAAACATTATGATTTGATTTATTTATCGGGTGTTTTTAGCTATACAATTATTTGCACAGTACTTTACAATATCATTATAAAAAAGCATTAGATTATTTGTAAATAAATATTACTCTTTTCACAACAATGTATATAGGAAACCTCAAATGTGTTGCAGTCAGCTACACAGACATTTCGTTTTTGATGTTACAGATCTTTTGAATAAATGCATATATATGGCAACTGTAAATCAAATTCTTAATAATAATAATAATAATAATAATATTAAGAAGCAAAATGTATTTTACCAAGTATTGTGACAGAAATGGATGCGTCATATTTGTAACCGAAAGGGCATTGCTATGTTACATGCCTGCTGTAAATATCTTTTGTGAACGTTTAATTACGTTTCAAGCATGTGAACATTCTCAGAGAATGCCAGGAATGTATGTCACATATTTACGAATGGATATATCTGACCATGTCAGTATATGATTATCAGTCCGAAATACTACAGTCAGTGGCCTTTGCTAATGTGATGGAATGTTGTTCTCATAGATTTGAGAAATATTTATTTTTTTAATAAACTGAAGAGCGCACACAGTTATTGTTCCTAATCTTTCTTTTTATCTTTTTTTTTAGCTGTCTTTTGGGGAGACATTGCCTTAGACGAAGAAGACTTAAAAATGTTCCAAATAGACAGAACAATTGACCTCACTCAGCACTCTAATGATAACTTGGGACACACCACAGGTAAAGCTATACCTTCTTTTTTGACAATATATGTCTGCATGGTACAGTTTGAGTTGAAATATTTTCTTAAAGTAATCCTGCTACAAGCTTTGGTAATAGAATTAAGCACATGTGAAAAATTCATAAACTGAAGTAACTATTTGTGAGAACAATCAATAAATTAAGATATATGCAGAGCTGAAGTTAGTTGAAAATCTTGACTTTTCCTGTAAAGGTTGATATCAAAATTGCTACTTCCTCCTGGCAAGTCTACCTATTGGTCAGTGAAACAACTGTGCATGTTAAAGGGCCAACAGCAAGACAGGAAGAGGCAGGGCCAAGTTTAACTGTTACATGGAAAGTTGGGAATAACTTTAGCTCTTATATCTCCTAATTTACTGATTGGTTGATTGTGCGTTTTAACAAAATGCAATTCTGTTTTATCCTTTCTCATATCTGACACAACTGAATGTGGAGAACAGTCCTAAGGATGTATTACAAAACCACAGATACCCATAATTAGGCCTTACAGGGGTTAATATAAAAATGAAAATCTGTGAGATTGATGATGGTTCATTGACTTTTTGTGTGGTTAAGAATCCTCTTGCTGTTTATGAACATAAAAGAAATGCTACATATGTTTTAAAAGTCCAGTGGCATTGGCTGGAGCACTAAATAATCATCATCACTTGTTATTAGAAGACTCCTTGACCATTTATAGTAAAATATGTAAAACATTGGTGTCCATCTGTGCCAACTATTGTATTCCGACTACTGGTGGATAGTTGTGGCCATTCAGCCAGTACAAAAAAATGACAGAGAGCTGCCACACTTGTATGCAGGTGTTCGGCTGTAATTGCATACAGAGTGATTACCTGCGGTTAGAGACAGATGATCAACCCAGGATGCAAACAGCTTGCATCTAGGGCCATCATCTGTCCATGTGTGATTGTATTAGTGGACAGTATAAACTCTGCACAATACCACCTCTGCCAATATAAACACACCCAGAAAGAAAAGTCAAAGACTTTCACCCTTGAAAGTCAACATACATATTATCAAACTTTCCTTTGTTACTAAACTATCCCAATTTAAATAAATTCATACATCAATAAGTATTAAATAAATCCCAAAATTAAATATCCCAAATAATAAATGTCCAAAAAGTCTCTAAATAATAATTGTCTTTTCCACCTCCAAACCAAATAATATCTTTCTTGAGATGATCCCAACGAAACTTATCCAGAATCTTTGTTTACCTCAAAAAATATAAACTTAAGAAAATGTATTACCTTTTATATAAAACGATAAAATGCCATAAATCGTGTATCATGCAAACCGCATAACAAGTGCACTCAAATCACACGTGGAAGGAAAAAAAAATGCATGATACACGATTTATGGCACTTTATCGTTTTATATAAAAGGTAATACTCTATCTTAAGTTTATATTTTTTGAGGTACACAAAGATTCTGGATAAGTTTCGTTTGGATCATCTTAAAGACATTATTTGGTTTGGAGGTGGAAAAGACAATTATTATTTAGAGACGTTTTGGACATTTATTATTTGGGATATTTATTTTTGGGACACTTATCATTGAGCATTTTGTGATTTACTTAATACTTATTGATGTATGAATTTATTTATATTGGGATAGTTTAGTAACAAAGGAAAGTTCGGTAATATGCATCAGTGGACAGCTGCAGGCCTCTCATTGCTCTGTATCAACTGATTGACTGTGACTATCTGAATCCTTCTGTGAATTCAACTTCAGCAATTCTTCAGATTCTTGCTGCAGGTGGCACATAGGTGCCATGTGCACGAGGACACTGCCTTCCCACCAGAGGCATAGTTCCAAATACTCTGATGTATAATTTCAGGGTTGGATGTTGGCTTCCAAACTCTGCTTGATGGAAGCTATGTACATGGCCTGTACATAGCCAGCAACTTAGATCTTAAACCTTTGGATCTCAGGTTAGAAACTTGACTTATTAAGTTTGTTACAATATTAGCAATATTAACCCTAAAGCCTAACTCCAGATTTTTTTTGATGGAGAGAGTGAGATTTTAATTTTGTATTGAATTTTTTTATCTCTCTATGACCCCACTAGAGAAATTATCACTTCCTGTTACACAAGTACATGAAAAGAGGGAAGCAGTCCACAAATGTTTTTTTCTGTGTCCCTGTTGGAGAAATCTTCAATCACTTCCTGTATATATTTTCTGATACTGATACAGAATAAAGAGGACCTGTCACATGCTGTGTTAATGGCTTTTTCACGAAATACATAGCCGATTGCTTGCCTTGCATAACACATGGCAGATTCTATTTTGTAGAAGAGATACTATGCAAATTGCTTTGCATGCATATATGGAGTGTTGGATCGTCTGAGTCATGCCTACACCTGGGCACCATCTTCCTACAGCTTTTCTAGAGTCTATTACAGTCTTTCCCAGCAGCTAATCACTTGCCAGTGCAACGGTTCACTAAAAATCATTCATCCTGTTTAAAAGGTGTAGGATGAAAATGTTCACCTGCCTGGATGATCCATCAGTCTGGTGGTAGAGCCTTTTATCCTGGCTGTCAGCATGGACTGTTCTGTGGGACTCGAGAACATCTAATAAATCATGTGTGATAACATTTTACTTGTAAAATGCATCATGAAGGCAGCGGGTATATTCACTAAGTGTAACTCTAAAATTACTCTCTTCTTTATCATGGTATTAAAGAGACACTGTCATCAAAAAAGTATTTTCAAACTTCTTGTCAGGAAGATGCTCGCCATAATGCAGCTGAGGTCTCTGGGCTTGCACACCAGCATAGGCGCAGATGTGCGAGGGACTGTTCTGCAGTGCATTGTCGTGCACATTTGCGTTTGCACACGCGGCTGCCCGTTGCTAATGTTGGCGCCAATCAGACTATTTAAACCTAGCAGCACTATTAGCCTGTGCTGTCTGATCTTCAGCTCCACCTGTATTCCTCTACCTGTTCCTGTGAGTGATACCTGTGTTTGACCCTGGCTTGCTTCTTGGACTCCGCCCCTGCCTTCTGTCTCTGCTTGATCTGCTCCCACCATCACTGACCTTGGCTTGTGACCCGACCATTCTTCTGCCTGCCGTTTGTGCCTGATCTGCTTATCTGTTACCAACCTGGCTTGTCTGACCCTGCATACATGCTGCTACCAGCCTGTTCCACTGCCTGCCTGCTCTGCCACCAGCCAGTCCAGCTGTGATGTCTGCCTGCTACCAGCCTGATCCACTGCCTGCCTGCTCTGCTACCAGCCAGCCCCGCCGTGCTGTCTGCCTGCTACCAGCCTGCTCTGCTGCCAGCCAGTCCAGCGATCCTATCTGCCAGCGAAGTGCCAACAATTCCTGCACAGACTACAGGACTGACCAGGAACTCATACACCGCCATGCTCTTGTGGTTGCTGTTCCACCTTCAGTGGCCCTCAAGCCAGAGCTGTACGAGAGGCCTTCCTCTGCCATCAGGCTGACAAGTAAGGTACGTGACACTGCTCACATAAATAAAAAGTTTACAAAAAGCACTTACTGATGCTGCTGTTGCTATAGCAGCTCATTTTGATTTTTGCCAGTAGCAGTGATGTACATTATATTGCCAAAAGTATTGGGACACCCCTCCAAATCATTGGATTCAGGTGTTCCAATCACCTCTATAGCCACAGGTGTATAAAATCAAGCACCTAGGCATGCAGACTGCTTCTACAAACATTTGTGAAAGAATGGGTCATTCTCAGGAGCTCAGTGAATTCAAGCGTGGTACTGTGATAGGCTGCCACCTGTGCAATAAGTCTATCCGTGAAATTTCCTTGCTACTAAATATTTCATGGTCAACTGTTAGTGGTATTATAACAAAGTGGAAGCAACTGGGAACAACAGCAACTCAGCCACAATGTGGTAGGCCACGTAAAATGACAGAGCAAGGTCAGCGAATGCGAAGCACATAGTGTGCAGAAGTCACCAATTGTCTGCAGAGTCAGTAGCTAAAGAGCTCCAAACTTCAAGTGGCCTCCAGATTAGCACAACAACAGTGTGTAGAGAGCTTCATGGAGTGGGTTTCCATGGTCGAGAAGCTGCATCCAAGCCTTACATCACCAAGTGCAATGCAGAGCATCGGATGTTGTGGTATAAAGCACGCTGCCACTGGACTCTAGAGCAGTGGAGACGTGTTCTCTGGATTGATGAATCATGCTTATCTGTCTGGCAATCAGAGAAGGACATGTCTGGATTTGCTGGTTGCCAGGAGAACGGTACTTGCCTGACTGCATTTTGTCAAGTGTAAAGTTTTGGTGGAGGATTATTATGGTGTGGCTTTGTTTTTCAGGGGTTGGGCTTGGCCCCTTAGTTCCATTGAAGGGAACTCTTAAGGCATCAGCATACCAAGACATTTTGGAGAATTTCATGCTCCCAGCTTTGTGGGAACAGTTTGGGGATGGCCCCTTCCTGTTCCAACATGACTGTGCACCAGTGCACAAAGCAAGGTCCATAAAGACATGGATGAATGAGTTTGGGGTGGAGGAACTTGACTAGCCGGCGCAGAGTCAAGATATCAACCCGATAGAACACCTTTGGGATGAAGTAGAGTGGAGACTGTGAGCCAGGCGTTCTCGTCCAACATCAGTGCCTGACCTCACAAATGCTTTTCTGGAAGAATGGTCAAACATTCTCATAGACACACTCCTAAACCTTGTGGACAGCCTTCCCAGAAGAGTTGAAGCTGTTATAGCTGCAAAGCGTGGGCCAACTTAATATTGAATCCTACGGACTAAGACCGGAATGCCATCATGTGCATGTAAAGGCAGGCGCCCCAATACTTTTGGCAAAATAGTGTAGTTTTCTTCAACCTCTGTCAATTCTGGACCTGAAATGTGTCCTCCTTCCCTTCTCCTGGCCCATCAGGGTGTTGACCTACTGCTTGTGAAGCTTTCCCTGCACTGTGAGTTACAGCAGACTGTGTTTTCTCTGCCAGTGCTGTCAATGATGACGTACAGGCTGTCTCCCACACACAGCTTCAGGTGTCAGACATTTCAAAGGCAGCAGTCAGACACCTTGGTGACATCAAGACCAGTACAGGAACTTCTACAGAAACCCTATCACACTTCTAAAAGTGTCTCTTTAAGGCTCACAGATTTGATGTTGACATAAAAAAACTGCAGTTGCAGTAGTTTCATATGGTGTGGGAAAACCATCTTGCACCTTATGCTGACACACGGAAAATATTAAAGATCTACCGAGCCTACCTAAAGTGGAACAGAGTGCCTATGGCCTCATACAGTTGTGACCAAAATTATTCAACCCCCACTGAAATTGAGTGTTTTGGCCAGTTTGACATTGCTTTTGATCATTCAGTCATCTTGCTTACATTTACATTAAAGAGGCACTTGTAGGTCAGACAAATATAACATAACAGTTATAATGAAATAACCACAAATGTCTTTTCTGTGCTCACAGCATTATCAGTTTTATTCAACCCCCAAGTGACATTCAATCTTAGTACTTAGTACAGCATCCTTTTACAGTTATAACAGCTTTTAAACGTGAAGCATAGCTTGACACAAGTGTCTTGCAGCGATCTACGGGTATCTTCGCCCATTCTTCATGGGCAAAGGCCTCCAGTTCAGTCACATTCTTAGGCTTGCGCACTGCAACTGCTTTCTTTAAGTCCCACCAGAGGTTCTCAATCGGATTTAAGTCTGGTGACTGCGATGGCCACTCCAAAATGTTCCAGCCTTTCCTCTGCAACCATGCTCTAGTGGACTTGGAGGTATGCTTGGGATCATTGTCCTGTTGAAAGGTCCAACGTCTCCCAAGCCTCAGGTGTGTGACGGACTGCATCACGTTTCCATCCAATATCTCCTGGTACTGAAGAGAATTCATGGTACCTTGCACACGCTGAAGCTTCCCTGTACCTGCAGAAGCAAAACAGCCCCAAAGCATGATTGACCCTCCACCATGCTTCACAGTAGGCAAGGTGTTCTTTTCATCAAAGGCCTTGTTCTTCCTCCTCCAAACATAGCGTTGATCCATGGGCCCAAACAGTTCTAATTTTGTTTCATCAGTCCACAGAACACTATCCCACAACTTTTGTGGTTTGTCCACATGGCTTTTGGCATACTCTTCTTATTCTTTGGAGACAGCAAGGGGGTACGCCTGGGAGTTCTGGCACGGAGGCCTTCATTACGCAGTGTGCGTCTTATTGTCTGGGCTGAAACTTCTGTACCCACATCTGACAAATCTTTTCTCAGTTCCTCAGCAGTCACACGGGGACTTCTCTCCACTCTACGCTTCAGGTAGCGCACAGCAGTCGAAGTCAGCATCTTCTTTCTGCCACGACCAGGTAGCGTTTCAACAGTGCCCTTTGCCTTGAATTTGCGAATGATGCTTCCTAAGGTGTCTCTTGGTATGTTTAACATCTTTGCAATCTTCTTATAGCCATTGCCCTTCCTGTGAAGAGAAATCACCTCTTCTCTTGTCTTCCTGGACCATTCTCTTGCCTTCACCATGTTTGTAACCACACCAGTAAATGTCTAGAAGGAGCTGAGTATCACAGTCATTTTAAAGCTGCCTAATTGGTGCTTATTATGCTTGATTGCTGCTCGGTGACATCCACAGGTGTTTTCAATACCTGATGGAAAGCACCTGTATGAACCTCTGTTCTTCAGAGTGGTAGTCTTTAAGGGGTTGAATAATTGTGGCAATGAAGAAACCACATAAGAACCATTTACTACTGTATTACATAAACAATTGATGTCATTTTAGTTGCATTTGGGTAGTTACAACGTCCTTGTAGGATTTGATTCTGAATACAATTCCAAATGTACACTATAGTCCCTAAACCCCTTTACAGCATTGGGGGTTGAATAATTTTGGTCACAACTGTAGCTGCACAGGTGAAACTCGCAAAATTAGAATATCTTGCAAAAGTTCATTTATTTCAGTAATGCAACTTAAAAGGTGAAACTAATATACGAGATAGACTCATTACATGCAAAGCAAGATAGTTCAAGCTGTGATTTGTCATAATTGTGATGATTATGGCTTACAGCTCATGAAAACCCCAAATCCACAATCTCAGAAAATTAGAATATTACATGCAATCAATAAAACAAGGATTGTACATATAACAATATCAGACCTCTGAAAAGTATAAGCATGCATATCTACTCAGTACTTGGTTTGGGCCCCTTTTGCAGCAATTACTGCCACAATGCGGCGTGGCATGGAAACTATCAGCCTGTGGCACTGCTAAGGTGTTATGGAAGACCAGGATGCTTCAATAGCGGCCTTCAGATCTTCTGCATTGTTTGGTCTCATGTCTTTCATCTTTCTCTTGGCAATCCCCCTTAGATTCTCTATGGGGTTCAGGTCAGGCGAGTTTGCTGGCCAATCAAGCACAGTAATCCCACGGTCATTGAACCAGGTTTTGGTGCTTTTGGCAGTGTGGGCAGGTGCCCAGTCCTGCTGGAAATGAAGTCAGCATCCCCATAAAGCTTGTTTGCGGAAGGAAGCATGAAGTGCTCCAAAATCTCCTGGTAGACGGCTGCATTGACCCTGGACTTAATGAAGCACAGTGGACCAACACCAGCAGATGACATGGCTCCCCAAATCAACACAGACTGTGGAAACTTCACACTGGACTTCAATCATCTTGCAGTGTGTGCCTCTCCATTCTTCCTCCATACTCTGGGTCCTTTGTTTCCAAATGAGATGCAAATTTGCTCTCATCAGAAAAGAGGACTTTGGACCACTGAGCAACAGACCAGGTCTGTTTTTCTTTAGCCCAGGTAAGACGCTTCCGACGTTGTTTGTTGTTCCGGAGCGGCTTGACAAGAGGAATATGTCCAGGATCCATCTGTGTGTGGTGGCTTTTGATGCACTGACTCCAGCCTCAGTCCACTCCTTGTGAAAGTCCCCAACACTTTTGAATAGCCTTTTCATGACAATCCTCTCCAGGCTTCGGTCATCCCTGCTGCTTGTGCACCTTTTTCTTCCAGACTTTTCCCTTCCACATAACTTTCTATTAATATGCTTTGATACAGCACTTTGGGAACATCCAACTTCTTTTGCAATTACCTCTTGAGACTTTCCCTCCTTATGGAGGGGTCAATGATGGTTTTCTGCACAACTGTCAGGTCAGCAGTCTTTCCCATGATTGTGATTCCTACTGAACCAGACTGAGAGACCATTTAAAGGCTCAGGAATCCTTTGCAGGTGTTATGGCTTAATTACCTGATTAGAGTGGGACACTTTGAGCCTAGAATATTGCACCTTTTCACAATATTCTAATTTTCTGATATTTTCTGAGATTGTAGATTTGGGGTTTTCATGAGCTGTAAGCCATAATCATCACAATTATGACAAATCACAGCTTGAACTATCTTGCTTTGCATGCAATGAGTCTATCTCATATATTAGTTTCACCTTTTAAGTTGCATTACTGAAAATAATGAACTTTTGCACGATATTCTAATTTTTTGAGTTTCACCTGTATATCTAGCATGAGATTTGGTAACGACACTACTGTGCTCCTCGCTGCTATCTTTGCTGGAATATCTGACATGATGAAGAAAAAGCCCTGCCTCTACCAACATGGCCACCTCCTCACAGGGACACAGTGCAGAACAAGGCATGGTAGGTCAGTAATGGGCAAAGAGTAGCTGCAGGGAATCTTAAGGCAATGCTGCTGAGTAGTCCTTTGTCCCTTGCTCACCTTGTTTTGGCCACAGCTTTGAGTTCAGTTCCTTTTTCATTGTAAATACAGTTTTATGTATTGAAGTTCTAAAAATCTAAAATGCAGACTGCCTTTAATAACAACCGCCAAATTAAAAAGCAGGGTATTGCTTTAGAATGAACAGCTTTTAAATACACTACATTTAACACCTGAGACCATAAAACATTAATTTTTGTTACTCTGTCTACCCCTTTCACTATAGCTTGATGACAGCTTGGCTTATAGAAAAAAAAAATGATGCATCAGTGGAACATTTTTATTTTGTCCCTAATCTACTGTGATAATTGAGCAGAGTGTTGGTTGAAAGTCCTGTTTCCATAATTGTTTGAGATGTGCAGAGCCCATAAACAATGATGTTTTTTTACAAAATGGCTATTCTGCAGTTCTACTGCTTAGTTACATAGCTTAAAAGGTTCAAGGTTCATATGTAATGTAAATAATGAGCTATGCTTTTGGCTTTTTGTCTTTGCAAGTGATAAACCTTTTTTACATGTCTCCAAACCTGATTTCTTGTAAAAAGTGTACCGTATATATATTTTTTATTCCATAAGTCAAATTGAAGTCTTGTATTATAGGATCTGACTGAAAGACCGCAGAAAAGCCCTTTCTCTGAAATGTATTATAATCTTGTAATTTGTTAACAGAAATAACACAGCTGAAATATTATTTTAGCATGAATGTAAAGTAAATACCTGCCAGGCATACTACACATTCAGAAATATGCCAGCTATTTTGTAGTGCTAACAGACTGAGTAATGTGAATTATGTCAGCCATCCCACATTTTTCCCTCTCCATGGTCTGGCTGGGAATCATAGAAATTACAGCTCGAAAAGTGCAATGTCAAAGAGTGATACATAGATTTCATGCTTCACTCTATCCAACATGTTTGGAAAACAATTATATTCTCATTCCCAGCATACTGATCGTAATTGCTACATATGCTAATTATTTGACATGTTCCTGATGCATTTGACTGGTTTCCATGACTATATGTCATTGGAAAGAAATGCAGTCTTTTTGTAAATAATTTTGAACTTACGCATGTGCATATCTCTTTACTAATCTAAAATGTCCCTTTATAAAACAACTGTTAGAAAATACATATTATCTCATACTTAACAAAGCAGCCAAACTATTTGAGTGTCTAATAATTATTTGAAATACATATACGGTGAACACATATTACTGTATATATTGAAAGGGCTTTTTATTTCCAGTATAACGATAAAGAAAATCATGTAAGCCTATGATCTTATTCTGTCCTTTTGAAATATATTAGCACTTGGATAAAACAACTGTGTTTGAAAGGATGCTGCAATAGGAAGACTATTGCTATCTGTTTCCAGTAAACCAGTGGGCTGGCTATGAAAAAAACCCCTATGTGTCAATAGGGTCACCACACAAGTGTCCCCATTGGAAAATTTCCTCTCTGTTACTGCTCTGAAACCAACATTTGAATTTGGGAAAACTAAAAATAACTTTAAATCTAGGATAGGACTAGCTGCGTACTCTAAATAAAGGTACCTATATAAAATGTGATACACCCTCTAAACTAGTACTTACTATGTTAAAACAGATCTAGCCATCAAAATCTGGCCTATTCCTAAATAACGGTGGTGCCTTGGTAATTAAAATGAGCGTAGAGGCTGAAGGTTTTTTACCTTTATGCATTTTATGCATGAAGGTAGAAAAACCTCTGTACAGCAGCCTCCCCAGTCCCCCATAATACTCACCAAAGCCCCTCTCGATCCAGAGATGTGAACTGGAGTCTCGACAATCCCAGGACTTCCTCTCCTCAGTGGCTGAGACAGCAGCGGAAGCCATTGGCTCCCATTGCTGTCAAGCACAGCCAGTGAGCCAATGAAAAGAGAGAGTGGCAGAGCAAAGCCATGGCTACGTCTGTGAATGGACAAATGGAGCAGCAGGTGCCCCCATAGCAAGTACATTTTTATCCACATGTTTATTAATTTAAGGGGGAAGGAAAAGGTCTTCTAAAGTACCATGCCCTGCAATTCTGAAAGTAAGAGATTGCTGATATACCACAAAATGTGCTGCAAACTCTGTATCTGTATTCCATTCCATGTAAGAAGGCAAAAACAGTCTGTGTGTAGCAGCCCACCCAGCCCCCCCCCAACACTTACCTAAGCCCCCAGCAATGTCCATTAGAGACTCAGTTCTCTGGGGACTCTGAGGCAGCAGTTGGAGTCATTGGCTCCTGCTGCTGTCAAGTACAGTCAGTGTGCCAATCAGGAGAGGAAGGGGGCAGGGCCAAGCCACGGCTTTGTGTGTGAATGGGCACGCAGAGCTGCGGCTTGGGAATGTGCTTGCTCGGATGCCCCCATAGCAAACTGCGTGCTGTGCTAGCACTTGACAGGAGGGAGGGACCATTAGCACTGGCAGGGGGACCTGAGTAGAGGAGGATCCGGACTGCTCTGTGCAAAACTACTGCAGAGAGCAGGTAAGTGTGATGTGTTTTTGTTATTTATTTATTTTTTTAAATTTAGGCCTTTAATATCACTAAGTTCATACTAACGTAGTATAGTACTAGGTTTATACTAACCTAGTATATAGATAGTAATGCCAGTATCATTGTAAATGTTTAAGTAGTATCTTTTAAAACATTTTTTATTGTTTTTAATGACCAAATTAGCGCTGTGGCAGTTTTGTGTTACATGAAGAATTTATAGGCTTTAGTTTAGATTGGGCTACTATAATTTGCTATAAACAATCGCCATATTAAATGTGAATGCATAGGTGGTCACAGCCCAAACATCACACAACTCAACTTAAAGCCTAAATACCAAAAATATAAATGCAGACAACATTTTGAATTTAACAGTCCAGCATAGAACAGCTAGTTTATAACATTATACTTGTCAGTTACTGCATAGGATAGACATGTCCATGTATCATAGCAAAACATTTATTGCAAACAGAATGTACAAATTGGCAGGAGCCAGCAACATACTTCCCGTACTATGGTGACAGGTCTCACTGTACTGTATCTGTTAATAATCAGTATTGTCACCGTAAGACAAGAAGTGTGTTAGGGCTACAGAACACTTCACCCTTTGCTTGTCCCCATAACATAAGGAGGAGGTGTTCTGTAATCCTAACACACTTCCTGATAACATTACTGGAGATAACACTGAAGAATTCACAGGAAAGCACTGGATTTTTGATAGGATCAACTGGGTTTTTTTTTACTTTAACAGATATAACAAAACACTTTAAAGAGTATATTTAAAGAAGAACTCTAGGATAGGTAAAAAAAAAAACTTGTTAGTCGTAAAGGCTGAAGGATTTTTACCTTTTTTACTCCCCCATACACAAAACACTGAACAGTTAATAACATTTTCAAATTCCTTACCATTTAGGGGAAAAGTCTAATTAAATTTTCATGACCTCATCTCTGTAATTCAAAAGATAACAGCATCTGCTCTGCCAAGGAGGAGGTGTAACAGCATTGATTACATCATATCCTCTCCTCTCTCTCTACAATAAAAGGAAACTACAATTGCTATCAACCACAGGGAGTTGTAGTGAATGAGGGTGAGTACACTAGGCCTGTACATGTTGAATGTGTCTGAGAGTCTGAGAGTCCTGGTCCGCCAACCACTGCAAGTGGGGCTGAATTACATCACTGCTTCCTGTAGAAAGACCTACAGAAGTGATGTCCCAAGACCATTGTCTGGGGGAATAGGAGGCATAGCAACCACCCGTCTTACAAACAAGGAACCAAAGGGAATTATCGGTTTGATTTGAAGATGAATAGGTTTTCTGAGAGCAACTACTGAGTAAACCAAAAGAGGGATGACATGTTCAGTGAAGGTAGGAAATCAGCAGCAAGAACATGTAAAGAAGTTTTTGCCCAGACTTCTGCTTTAACAGAGAAAATTGAAGCACGTAAGAGATGTTCATTGTTCATGTATACATAAAGTACAAGTTAGAAAACACCAACATTGTTCCTGTTCTTGCTACAGTGCTGTTTGCATTTTGTTTATGTATGTATGTATGTATGCATCTATGTATTTATTTATGTATTACGTATGCATGTATTTTTGTATCAAACTTTTATATAAGATCTGCACAAGAGGCAACCAACCAACACACCAAGCATATAGGAAGACACTGTTCCCTTTGCCTGGAGGGTCACAGGAGTTCTTATCTCAAGAAATAATGGCCTGGTCAGTCTTGAAAGCCTTTTGGCCGACTATAAAAACTGATTACATATATTGATAGTAACCTTTCAGCCTTCAAGTATCCTTATAAGAACCTTTACTAACCCCTTAGTACTTTTAAACTTTTATGTAAAACTACCCCATCTTTTCCATATGAGATTTTGTGTTTGGTTAATACATTTTAATAAGGCATTCAATAATACCATCCAGAATTCCCAAAAATCTCTGTATAAATCTAACCACCAACACTCCACTCCGCTCCCTCTTTAGATTAGATGTCTTATGCCCCGTACCCACGTTAAGAAGATTGTACAAATATTTTGCGTAACCACTGATAGAACGATTTTCTCTTCGTTGATGAGCAGGATGTTTTAACCAATAACGATATTGTGAACGAAAAAATCCGGTTGAACAACAGTGAAAAATGTTGTCGTTTTGCATACGAACTACCGATTTTCTATGCGGTGGTATGAGGGTCATAGCGGTTTGCAGCATTTTACCACGTTTACCAGCATTTGAGCATTTTTACAGCTAAAACACTCCTCTAGAAACCCAGTTCTGTTTTTTTCCAGCCAAAAAACGCCCCTGACAAAAAACACTGATTAAAGCCTATGTGTACATGGACACATAGAATAGCATGCTGGGGAGTTTGCTGGCTGTACAAAAGAAGCACCAAAAGCCAAAAAGCAGCAGTAAAAACATTCAGTGTACATGAGACCTAATAGGCATTTAAAAACATAACAGACCATGAAAGGCTGCCAATTTAGAAGTTCACATAATTTCTTTAAGACCCTACAGCTCAAAAGGTTTATTCCCTATTCTTAGGGCTCATGTACATGGGGCGTTTGGAAAACTCTTCTGAAAGATGGAAACTGACTGCTGGAAAACGTATGTTAAAAAATGTCAGTTTAGCTGCGTTTGCATAACGAGTTTAGCCGCGTTTATGCACATTTGCGTTTAGAAGCGTTTTTAAAAGATAACCTCAGGAGACCTTCCCAAATGCCCAGAATGCACTGAAAAATAGTAAATTCACTAAAAAAGGCTACTAAAATACTGCATGAGTTATTTTATCAAGTCAAGTTGTATTTTAGTAGTGAAAATCATGAATTAATGTTTCAGCTGTCAGCGGAGTTCCCACTGACAACTGAATGTAAAAGAAAGAATTGCCGGCAATTAAAAAAATAATAAAAAAACTTCCATCCATACCAAGCCCTTCGGGTCTGGTATGGATCTTGGGGGGAAGCCCCATGCCAAAATTAAAAAAAAAACGGCGTGGGGTTTCCCCCAAAATCCATACAAAACCCTTATCCAAGCATGCAGCCTGGCAGGTCAGGAAAGGGGGGGGGGCAAGCGAGCGTGAGCACCCCCCTCCTGAACCATGCTAGACCAAATGCCCTCAATACTGGGGGGTGCTTTGGGGTAGGGGAACTTTACCCCCCCAAAGCACCTTGTCCCCATGTTGATGGGGACAAGGGCCTCTTCCCCACAACCCTGGGCTGTGGTTGTGGGTGTCTGCGGCGAGGGGCTTATCGGAATCTGGAAGCCCCCTTTAGCAAGGGGTCCCTCAGATCCTGCCCCCCCCACGTGAATGAATATGGGGTACATGGTACCACTACCCATTCACAAAAAAAAAGCTGTAGTGTGAAAAAAAGACAGAAGTCATTCTTTGACAAGACCTTTAATAAAAGAATGTCCCCCCGAAGCAGATCCAACATCAATCACGATGTCACGATGTCTACCGCCGCCACTCTGCTCAGAAGCTGGTTTGACAGTTCTTAAATATGTAAGGGGCAGGGTCACCCGGTGACATCACCAATGCGACCCCGCCCCCATGTGACATCATCGACCGGGTCATGCTGGTCACTGACGTCACATGGGGTGGGGTCAATCCCCTAACTATCAATTTTTGTGGACAGCGTGGTCTATAAATGGAAGATGAAAAGTAACAGACTTACTGTCCAGATCATCAGGGGAAAATAAAGGAAAAAAGACTATAAAAAAAGAAAACTAATTTAGCCACCACATCTAAGAATTTGTAAACTGCCAAATATTGCATTTTTGCTTTTGGGTTTAGGTATACTTTAACCACCTCCCGTCCAGCCGTTGTATATAAAGGGCCGGACGGTGGCAGTGCAGGGTTGGGTGGCCGTTTATAAACGGTTTCCCCACACCCTGCTTGTGCGCTCCCTGGGAGCACGCAGCACCGCGATCCGGTGCTCGCTGTGTCCTCCGGACACAGTGGAACACTGATTGTCGAAGTCCCGATCATGTGATCACTGATTGGCCGATCAGTGATCACATACAGAGTAGTAAGCAAGATGTCACTTCTGACATCATTGCTTACTACATGTGAAATCTGTGAATGATCACAGAGGTCACATGGTACAAGGCTATTCACAACAGCCTTGTACCACGTGACAAGCTGTGACCAGTCACAGCTCACACAGTAGTTCTCAATGGCTGCCAGAATGCAGCCAGAGAGAAGGAGAAAGTATTGCTTTTACAGCCTTTATGGGTGTAAAAGCAATCAGTGTAAAAAAAAAAAAAACTTCATCACCCCCCACAAGTAGTACAGTGTCACCATGGTGACACTGTACTGCTAGGGTGAGAGTGTGTAAAAAAATAAATCAATAAATAAATAATATATAAAAATGTAAAAAAAATGTTTAAAAATTATCATTTTTGGTTATAAACTAATTTGGGTTATTTTTTTTTTAATAAAAAGATAACGAAATACATTTTGGCCAAGATGTATGAAGAAATACTATTTATTTGCAAAATTTTATAAGAAAAACACTTTTTTTTCAAATTTTTTTGACTTTTTCATTTACAAAAAAAATAAAAATCCCAGTGGTGAATAAATACCACCAAAATAAAGCTTTATTTTTATCTAAAAGAAATGCTAAAAAATCATATGGGTACAGTGTTGCATGACCGTGCAATTGTCGTTCAAAGTGTGATAGCACTGAAAGCTGAAAATTGGCCTGGACAGGAAGGGGGTAAAAGTGTCCGGACTTGAAGTGGTTAATAACACAATTTAAAATGTTTTTTTTGTTGGAATTAAATAACATTATGGAGGTTTGCTATTTATAACTAGGTAATTTTAACTTATAGCAAGGCAACTTTGGCTAATAATATGATTGCTCTGTACATTGTTATGCCTGTATATGCTTTACTTCTTGGTTTTTACCTACCTTTTGTTTTACTTTTGTACTTTATATGACACTAGCCTAAGAGAATGAAAGCCTTGATTAGCATGCTCTCTTCTTGGTCAAAACAAAACAAAAAATGCAGCTAATAAAAAGGAACTGGGTTTAGTCTGCTTGAAAGACAAAACGTTTGCATTTGCTGGTTTAATTAACAGGTATGTTCAATGTGTCTGTCTTTATTCAGAAACCCCATTGGTGGTTACATTTGGGGCAGCATGTCTGTGTTGTGGTTCTAATAAAGAATTAATATAGGAAGCAAGTCATGGACTAACTTTGGTTTTCCAAGCTGTCATTGGTTAAGTTGTTTATTAACTTAGTGTAAAAAGGAAACCTAATCACAATAGTTCATATTCAAACAGTTGTTATTGCCCATTAGAACAACCCCACACATCCTAATTGTTAACATTCTGTGGCTGTGAAGA
This sequence comes from Staurois parvus, assembly GCF_062004578.1. Lineage (NCBI taxonomy): Eukaryota > Metazoa > Chordata > Amphibia > Anura > Ranidae > Staurois > Staurois parvus. The sequence continues at coordinate 232,778 of NW_028318539.1, read as the reverse complement.
ACCAACCTTACAGGTTCATAATGAGCCAATGTTTTGCTACAACATGACAACCTGTCAGGCAAAGTTCTTAGAGAAATTATTGCCATGGTTGCTACTTAGCTCAACTCTTCCATCAAGCCTATGGTAAATGAGGCCAACCATAACCACCCATTCATTAATGCCGAAAAAAAACACCACTGGAAGACTTTTTGCCTGGTATCTTACTGATGTCTGTAGACGTGCATAGGTTTTATGGCTGAAATAATCTTTCACATACCAGTTACTTATTTAAATCAAATCCTGTTGCTTATTTTAATGTCATGTAATAACATATGCTTGAAGCTGTATAATTTTTTATTATACGTGTTAAACAGAAAAGACAGAGGGAGGTATTGAATAAATACTGACACCCTCCACATGTGCATATACACTTTAACAATTACAGCCTTGTCTAGCCTCATTTTCTACCAGAGCTCATTGTATATTATATTAGTTTGTAAAAAACAAAGCACATGTTGACTTATAATTGATCCCTTTGGATCAGGAGTAAGTAACCTTTGGGCTCATTTGCACCATATGTGTTGTTGTAAAATTTACATTGTTTTCAGTAAAGTCTGTAGAGTACAGTAGTGTATTTAAAATAAATAAATGAGGCCCTGTATGCTGAATTTGGGTGTATTGGGCTAAAGCTAGTCATTTGCATGGGCTTTGAATGATTTGAGCTAGGCTTTGAATGATTTAAAAAATAATTTGCATGACACTTCAAAGCAATCTTTGTTAATCTTACAAGCTGGTTGAAAATAGCCTTTCACAGGCTAGAAATCTGTTTGCAATACACTGAAATGAACATTTTAAATTTGACATTTTGAATTTTGACATTTCTGTGGTTTGGCATCCAAACGTCTTTTGAAGTGCGACGAACAATGCTCGAATCAAACCCAGGTCAGATCATCCCTTGTCAAGATGGGTTTATCTCGTTTTCTTTTCTCTCTTCCTGGAAGTAAACAGTTATCCACTCCCTCACTCATGAGACTGGTTCATAATCACAGACAGTTTCTCATGTTTCATGAATTCTCTTCATCAGTTTTCTAAAAAAACTATCTTCTCTGATCTTCATCTGAAGGCTGCAATATTTTTTTTCTCCTTTGGAAAAATGTAAATCTGAATGAGTGACTCTTGGACTGGATAACTGACTGTCCACTTTAATCATTGTTCAGGGTATATTTTTTGTCCAATTCATTTCCTTTTGTTCTCTCAACTATTGCTGTCAGATACATCCAACTGTTGTTCCATACCTATTACAGTGGGGATGGGGGTAATACATGTGAGTGTGTCTTTTTCCTTACACAGAACATCCTTCTTTTATCAATCCTGTTCTTCCTTGTAAGGTCAGTTACCTAGTCACAAGGGGTATTCCGGCAGTAGCTTAATGCAACTTTATACACTTTTTGTGGGACCTAATCATCGGAAGATTGATCCTCTTCCTACCCTCTACCTCTACCTAATTGTCCCAGGTGATAAGTTGAGTACTACCACATCCCTTATACAACCTTTGGACATGAGCTGAAAGGTCTTCTCACCTTTCTGGTCCTTAGGCCCTTTTAGCCAATTTATCCCTCATTAGCCAGCCTGCCCTTTTATATGGATGCAGCATATTTCCTAACCCTATGCCTGAAGACATTTGGGATTACTACTCATCTCTAATCCTTATATTCTCCATGCAAATATCTTATTATTGGAGCTGTTTTACTCATTCATATCACTTGAGAGAATTCTTCTGTGTCAGATACATTCTGTATTTTAAGGACGTTCCTTTCCTTGAACCTAAGGATTAAGGGTGTTCCAGCTGTTAACTGATTACTTGTTTTATCCAAATATACCTGATCTATTTATCTTTCCTTTCCCTGAAGTCAAGGGTTAAAGTATAACTAAAGGAAAAACATTTTTTTTAGTTTTGTAGAGAGGGATTAGAACACCCATTAATTTTTTATTGCTGTCTGTGGCCCTGTTAAGATTCACCCACTCTCTTTGTTACCATTATCATTGAAAATGAAAGCAAAAGAAAACTCCAACTTTTCCGCTGTCCCCAGAACCAGAATGGTTGTATGGTTTTTATACATCAAATATGGACTTATACTATGAGATGTCCTTTGATGGGTTTTTTTAACATGGATTTTCTGATGAGGAATTGGAGAAGAAGCCAGTAAAGTACACTTACAGAGGATTTTGGGTTGATATTAAAACGCATTTGACCTATATTCCTTATAGGTCAAAATGGGAGGTGAGCGTGCACTCTAGCTGGTGGAGGAATTTTAAAGCCACGTGTGAAATACAGTTGTGACCAAAATTATTCAACCCCCAATGCTGTAAAGGGGTTTAGGGACTATAGTGTACATTTGGAATTGTATTCAGAATCAAATCCTACAAGGACGTTGTAACTACCCAAATGCAACTAAAATGACATCAATTGTTTATGTAATACAGTAGTAAATGGTTCTTATGTGGTTTCTTCATTGCCACAATTATTCAACCCCTTAAAGACTACCACTCTGAAGAACAGAGGTTCATACAGGTGCTTTCCATCAGGTATTGAAAACACCTGTGGATGTCACCGAGCAGCAATCAAGCATAATAAGCACCAATTAGGCAGCTTTAAAATGACTGTGATACTCAGCTCCTTCTAGACATTTACTGGTGTGGTTACAAACATGGTGAAGGCAAGAGAATGGTCCAGGAAGACAAGAGAAGAGGTGATTTCTCTTCACAGGAAGGGCAATGGCTATAAGAAGATTGCAAAGATGTTAAACATACCAAGAGACACCTTAGGAAGCATCATTCGCAAATTCAAGGCAAAGGGCACTGTTGAAACGCTACCTGGTCGTGGCAGAAAGAAGATGCTGACTTCGACTGCTGTGCGCTACCTGAAGCGTAGAGTGGAGAGAAGTCCCCGTGTGACTGCTGAGGAACTGAGAAAAGATTTGTCAGATGTGGGTACAGAAGTTTCAGCCCAGACAATAAGACGCACACTGCGTAATGAAGGCCTCCGTGCCAGAACTCCCAGGCGTACCCCCTTGCTGTCTCCAAAGAATAAGAAGAGTATGCCAAAAGCCATGTGGACAAACCACAAAAGTTGTGGGATAGTGTTCTGTGGACTGATGAAACAAAATTAGAACTGTTTGGGCCCATGGATCAACGCTATGTTTGGAGGAGGAAGAACAAGGCCTTTGATGAAAAGAACACCTTGCCTACTGTGAAGCATGGTGGAGGGTCAATCATGCTTTGGGGCTGTTTTGCTTCTGCAGGTACAGGGAAGCTTCAGCGTGTGCAAGGTACCATGAATTCTCTTCAGTACCAGGAGATATTGGATGGAAACGTGATGCAGTCCGTCACACACCTGAGGCTTGGGAGACGTTGGACCTTTCAACAGGACAATGATCCCAAGCATACCTCCAAGTCCACTAGAGCATGGTTGCAGAGGAAAGGCTGGAACATTTTGGAGTGGCCATCGCAGTCACCAGACTTAAATCCGATTGAGAACCTCTGGTGGGACTTAAAGAAAGCAGTTGCAGTGCGCAAGCCTAAGAATGTGACTGAACTGGAGGCCTTTGCCCATGAAGAATGGGCGAAGATACCCGTAGATCGCTGCAAGACACTTGTGTCAAGCTATGCTTCACGTTTAAAAGCTGTTATAACTGTAAAAGGATGCTGTACTAAGTACTAAGATTGAATGTCACTTGGGGGTTGAATAAAACTGATAATGCTGTGAGCACAGAAAAGACATTTGTGGTTATTTCATTATAACTGTTATGTTATATTTGTCTGACCTACAAGTGCCTCTTTAATGTAAATGTAAGCAAGATGACTGAATGATCAAAAGCAATGTCAAACTGGCCAAAACACTCAATTTCAGTGGGGGTTGAATAATTTTGGTCACAACTGTATATGCTGATTTGAAGATTTTCTGCATTACAGATCTCGATTTTTCTACATTTACAGGCTTTTATTCACAGACTGTCACTGTGTTGAGGGCCCAGCCGGGTGTTTATTTAAATTAACCCCTTAATGCCTAAGGATAAAACAAATCTTAAAGCCTGAGCACAATTTTGCAACTTTGACATGTCCATCCAGGTGGATTATACCTTGTTTTTTTCAGGACAAATTGGGCTTTCATTTGGTGGTAAATGGCAATGGATATCTTATGATTTTTTTTATTATCAAAGGAAAACTGACCCAAAATAGTAAAAAAAAAAACATTTTTTTAATTTAGTTGTATATTTCTTGCTACTACCATATCCAACCACCAAAGAACAACCCAAAATAATTTTATCCTGCTCCTGATGATTGCAACGATACAACATATGTTTATGATAGTTGTTGTTTGTACCCTTAGTACGACCAGAAACAATAGTGCACATTTTGCTGTTTTTTATCCTGTCACTAACTGACACAGATACTAATAAAAAAAATATTGACCCTTTACCCTGACCTTGACCTTTGTCCCTGACCTTGACCCAAACACTAACCCTGGCACTGACCCAAATCAAACCTTAATCAAGGTATTTTTTATTTATTTATTTTATTTTTATTTTATATTTTTTCAAACACTTTTTTTTTCTCTCTGAAAAGACAGAGACAGATACAATGTGTCTCCTCCATTCAGTTACAAAACAAGGGGGGGCGGGCTTCACAGTGACTGATCACTGTGATATTCAATCAGAGGCTTTCACAGCGATCATGTGACCTGGAATCTGGAGTTCTGGGTCTCGATTGTTAGAATGGGACCCTGGGCTTTCACTGACATCGTGGTCTTTGTGCTGGGAGCATGCCGTGCGGCACGCTGCCAGCACAAAGGTAGGTGCGCAAATTAGCAGCCCCATGGAAAAAAAGCCCAGTCTAGTGTGGCTGCTAATTTGCGTACCCTCAGTGCCAAGGGTTTAATATTATTTAATGTTTTCTTTATATTTTGGGTGTTTTATTATATATATTATTATTATTATTTATGCCTTGATATATATTACTCAGATTATCTGTTTTCATATATGTTGAAGTTGTACACATTGTATTACCTTAGGGGCTCTGTCAGGTGTTTACTCTTTGCTTTATGGTTAGGCTTAGTGAGTAGTGTAACGCTATTTATTTATTTTTTTAGTGTTGTGGGAACGCAATTTTGTGTTTGCAACCACTCGTAATTTATCATATCAGGTTTGGCAGTGCAAGAGGATTTTTTATTTATTTATTCTAGCTGTATGTTTTCTAGTGCTGGTTAGGAAATAGGGGTCATTCTGTATTCCTACTATGGGCAACCCAGATATTTTTTTTACTTCACGGTCCAATTGAAAGTGTGTGCTGTTACATATAGAAATCAATTACATCTGATTGCAGTTCTATTTTTGACAGGCAGGTCTATTATAAATGGCCAGGTGGCAGATCTATGCCAATTGAATTGAATTTAATCATACTGCTCAAAGAGTATATATGTCTTGTAGCTCTGCTGATTTCAGCTAGCAATTTAATAAAATCTCATGAGTGAAATATGATTTATAATTGGTTGATATGGGTTACTGCAAAGGTTTTGACCTACCCCCATCCCCATACACATAAAAAAAGCCACGATGTGCAGTGGCCCTTCACAGCACTTTATGCATTAAGTAAGATGTGCTGAAGGAACAGCTGGATTAACATAGACCACACATTCCCTCATAAATGCCATCTCTTCCATTCCACAAATAAGCATATAATAAAGTCAAAGCCTTTATGGTTTATAAAACAAATGTAACCTTGGATGACTTCCGCACTTCTACCACCAAGAATGCACTAGTTCTTTTAGCAAAGAAACATGTCTGTGAACATTAATATTTTGGAGTCATTAGAGGTTCTCATGAGACCGGACACATACTTTCCCAAAATTAACAGCGTTGTAGGCTGTTATTCTATTGAATTATCTCTATTAGATTGATTGACAGGCGAGACATTAATTCACAGGTTTCACATTTCAGTGCTGCAAAACACTGTGGAGCAGTGATTGGCCTGGAATATTTGCAATGAAAACAGCACCCATAAAAGGTATAAAATATGTCTTAGGAATCCTATTTGCGAGGGTGAGAAAATGACTTCATTTATAAAATAAACTTGATCTGAATTTATTTTTGAGAATGCTAGTTAATGAGCTTAAGTGACAGAAATATTAAGGGGGCAGCTATATTACCTGTTTTGTTGCACTTTTCTTGTAATCTGGGGTGGGGTGTAGTCAATTATAGTGATGTATAGGATGTACATCATATTCATGCAACAAAAAAGGTCTTTCTTAGAGAGACATTGCTGAATTTGGCATGAAAAACAGTCCACATTTGTGTACAGCCATGCTTAGCCTAACTCACTTTTAAAGGGATGCATAAGTGTTTTTCTGACTCGGGGCAGCTAGAATACATGTTTGCCTGTTCATATTGAGGGCTGAAAAAAGCAAAAGAGAATGTTTAGTACATATTTAAAAAAAAATACAATTTGTGGAAAAAAAACATAATTGAAAAAGAGTTCAAACCCCTATATGTAGAGTCAGCAATTACCATTCACTGCACTATTTACTTATACTTCCGTGTAAGTATGCATAGACCTAAGATAATCTTCCGATGGCCGGTACTCCAGGGGGTTCCAGTTCTTTAATCAATTATACGCTAATCACCAACTAAACTCCTTTCAAGATATACAGCAGGAATTTGCTATCCCCTCTCATAGGTTTTTCCAATACCTCCAACTTCGTCCATGCCAATTGTGGACCAGTTAGCTACTATTAAAGATAGTAAAGGCATCATTTCTTCCATGTATAAATAATTGCTGGATAGTTCCCTTGGTAAACAGCAGCTCCCTGGTAGGAAAGGATGGGCTAAAGATATTGCTGCTGTAGATGGGGATGTATGGCAGATCGTGTTAGAACAGGTTCTACTAGTGTCCCTTTCACCAATACAATGACTATCACAACTCTTCGTCATACATAGGGCGTGTAGAATGCCACATAAGCAATACTAATGACACTGTAAAGAAAGTCTGGATTGCCCCAGATGTGAAGGATCCCCTGCGGATCTGTTGCACATGCTTTGGAATATTACTGCTACTATTAACATGGCATTCCAGACTGTTTTACAGTATGACCCATTGACATGTATACTGAGATTCTTGGATGAGGAAGTATATAAGTTTAAAGAAAGACAGATTTTGCTGCAACGGGACACTCCTTACAAATTTGACAAACTATGGGACCCATGACTGCAGATTCCAGGACTAGCCCCTCTTAGCATTAGTGACCATGCAGATTCTACAATATTACGTTTATTGACGTTGATGTTTATTTTAGAATGACTGGGGTATAGTACTGGTGGATATAGATGGCTGGGGCGCATAGTGGGTAGACACGCTTTAGTTGAGAAGTGCTTGTTACTTGTACTGGACAGAGTGGTGGTGATGCTTCCTTGTCATCCTTGTTTGGCACGTAAAAACCCTTCTTGCTTCCTCTCACATCTGTGTGCATAGTGGGAACTGGGTTGCACTGAATATGTTCTGTGGTGATTGATGCATAGCTACTGACCTGTATGTATTTATGATGTTTTGTTATTTATTTTATTTATTTCAGGTACTTATATAGCGCCGTCAATTTATGCAGCGCTTTACACACATATATATATTTTGTACATTCACATCAGTCCCTAACCCTCAAGGGGCGTACAACCTAAGGTCCCTAACTCACATTCATACATACACATATTAGGGCCAATTTAGACAGGATCCAATTAACCTACCAGCATGTCTTTGGAGTGTGAGAGGAAACCGGAGTACCCGGAGGAAACCCACGCAGGCACAGGGAGAACATGCAAACTCCAGGCAGGTAGTGCTTGGTTGAGATTTGAACCAACGATCCTAGTACTGCCAGGCGGAAGCGCTAACCATTTAGCCACTGTGCTGCCCATATTTCTTTACATATACTTAAATGTATAGGAATTGCTACTCTAGGTGCCTGTTCCCAGGGAAAACATGACTGCTACTTATTTATTGTAGTTTGTTTTCTTTCCTCTGTTTTTTTTCTAATTGTTTTTTGTAAAACTGCAAAACCTTGAATAAAAAGCACCTGAAAAAAAAAAGATTATCCTCCTATTATGTTATCAGACTATTGCATGTCTATGGTTACAAAGCAGCTGTGGATATAGGTTCCATGATGCCTAACACAAAATTTTTTTATGGTGCCCCATTACATTGGAAAAGGTCATTCTTTCTCTCCCTGACACAACAAAATGTCCTTGAGAATGGAATGCTTTACTGGTTTCCCATATCCTTATTGCTTTTTTAAACTGAAATAATACTATGTTGCCACAGTGATGCAAAGGTTCTAGATTTATTTAGTTAATTATATGCTGTGATTTGGAAAAAAAAAAGATTTACCAGTGTATTTAAGAGGCTCCTGCTCCTTTTCTCTGCTCATATTTTGCTTTTTACTTGAGCCATCCAAATAAGGCTAGAGGCGCCTTGGTACACCACCTGTTTAATCTTTGCACCAGTTTCCTAAGTCTGAATGAGACTTCACATTTTAGAATAAGAAATTTACCATACTGTGGCTGAAGGAGTTAAGAACCTTCACAAAATATTGTTGAAATATTCACTTCAATTATCCAGTTATGTAAAATGCTAATTCCTGTTTATTTATTTTATCTGGACATGATCAGATAATTGAATTGAGTATTCTCACAATTTAATTTGTGCACATTTGCAGATCCCTTAGTGAATCGGTTTCACTGTGTTTGCCCTCCTCAATTTTAGTTGATGCAATGCATGCAAATGAACACTTGGATTATAAACCCATATAAAATGTAACCCTTCTACATCAAGTCAATGTATGTTAACACCAAAGCCTGCATTAATTTTGACATGTAGATAAACAACCATTTGAGCTGTGTATAATTACATTTCCACTGTTCCCAGGTGAGGTATACTATATTTGTATAGTATATACAAATACACTATGGGGGAGATTTTCTGAAACTGGAGCACTCAGAATCTGGTGCAGCTCTGCATGGTAGCCAGTCAGCTTTTACCTTTTTAGCTTGTTCAATTAAGCTTTGATAATAAAACCTGGAAGATGATTGATTATTATGCAGAGCTGCACCGGATTTTGCACACTCTAGTTTTAGTATATTTACCACTATGAAACTATAATTTAACAGATCAAGGTTTTTCTTTTCTTACCAATTTCTTCACAGGTAGATAGTAATATATAACATTGGTTTACAAGGCATTGCTTAGTATTGCTACATGTTATCTCTGGTCACTGCTTTTAACAAAATTACAGGATTGTACTGTGACTGCTGGCATACATTTTTGCCTTTGGAAGGGCTGAGAGCAGAAAGAGAGGTCTCCAAAATGTAAAGAAACTACTCACAACTTCTGGATTACTTTATGATAATGAGCAAAGCTTGTTATTTTATAACTGTTGTCCCCTGGCTCTTGGCTAGGTAAATGGATAACAGTGCGCTAAATGTACTGGATGTTTATTATGACCCATTTTCTTTGAACAAGGCTTTTGATTTATTGCACTTGTACAGTAAACATTTTCCTCTTTCTTTTTTTCCCACCCCCTTTGGTCATTAGCCCTTTTCAGCTTGTATCTGAGGCTCTGAGCTATTGATTATAAAGCTACACAGGAGAGCCTCTGAGATCCGATTACAACCCACCAGTGCTTGATAGCTGTGCTGTTCTAGTGTGATTAAAGGATGTGGTTTCTCAGATCCATTTCAAACCCAATAAAGGTTTTGAAAAAATGTTACTACGCTGCATTTTTGGGTGTTCTTTTTTTAGAAGGTGTAATTGCTTCTAGTTGGAAAAATTTCATTACCAGAAGATGAAAACAGTCAGCGGTATGCAATCTAGATGAAAGCAAAGCATCTGACTGCCAATCAATATGGCACAAAAGATGTGAAGGTCACACAGAGCAGAGACACTTTAGATAATAATTTGGTGATGTCATTGTCATGACTTGTCTGAAGAAGGGAAAAAAAGATCTTGGCATAGGCCCTGGAATTTAGATGAAAATGACTTCAGTTGAATGTGCTTTCCAAAGTCAGATGCAAACTTACTTCCTTATAAATTGGTAACATTGTTGGTGATCTTGTACTTGACCTGGCAGGGACAACACTCATGATTTTCTTTATTCCATTTTCAAGGTGGCCTTGAAGAGCATGATCTATCAAAAAAAAGAGGCGCACTCTATCAGCTTATAGAGAGGATAAGAAGATTTGGCTCTGGTATTTGAACTACTTATATATGCCTTTTAGATCACTGCAGTGGCATTTTTAAAGCTGCATAAATAGTGTCATTCACTATCATTTTATTAGGTTCTTGACCCGTGACAATAGATATAATAGTACTTTCCCTTTCAATGTAGGTTATGAGCGCTCTAATGCAACTAGTGAAAAGGTAGATCCAAAATCCTCAGGGAGAAGTGAGAAGAGACGAATTCCCAGAGCTGCTACATCACGCGCTGAAAGGATATGGCCTGGGGGAGTCATTCCATATGTTATTGGAGGCAACTTCACTGGTAAGATGCATTCCTGTATTACCACTCAGGAACTACACTACAGTGTTTTCTTTTTTTTGCGTGTAAACTTGTGCAACTAACTAGCTTCTGCAATGAGTGTCACCAATCTGATATTAAGCTCAGCCCATGAGGTCTTGGCTCTTCTGCCAGAGAAGAGTCTAGCGCTGCAGGCCTGGGCTACAGATTATACATCAATTCCTATAGGGCTCAAAGAAACAGTAAGCAGGGGATAAATAATAACCTTGACCCATGTTGTCTTGGTGTTGGAGCAGCGGTGTTTGTAAGAGAAGGTTTATACTGATTTAAGTTTGAAATGCCCTGTGAGTAAATGTTACAGAATAAGAAATATTAGCTGAAATATTAGTTGAAGCCAGAAAACTTCTGTTACAGTCAGTTAGTTTTCATCGGACTTGTTTTGACTGCCTGGTCTATTTCACTGCCAATAAAATGCTGTCATTTTGATACATATGGAAAACCCACTTTTTATGTGTGTCTTTCTTTGTGTATAATAAAAGTTGTAAAGTTATTATAGAATAAATGAAAATACAAATAGCCATCAAATTGAACCTTCCACAAACCTAATTAATTTTGGTTCAAAGGAAAGCAAGAGAACACCCCCTGAGTAATGATTCCCAATTTTACTCTTTAGGTTGAAAAACAATCTTAAAAAAAGCGGTTGGATCAATATCCTGGATCAAAATATTACCGTACTGTCTGTAGTAGTAGCTTTAAATTTGGAAACCACTAGTCATAAAAAAATCTTCCAAATCTGCTTTAAATTCCATTATTATCTCATGTGTTTGAAAAGCTAAAACACTCTTATCATAAATAACCTCTTTAAAATCTTGTTCCCTCTAGATACCACTGACATTCCATGAGAAAAAAAAATCTGGCAAATGTTTATACTGACTGTTGATATAAAAATACATATTATTTGATCATCTTTAAATCTCTTTTTCCCAAACTGAACCTGCCAAGTTTTCGAATCTCATTTTAAGTGAGACCCCCCTTTTTCTGCTAGATTGGTTGCTTGTCTTTGGCACTTCTCCAAAACTGTTGATATCCTTTGAACAGTGTGGCACCCAAAACTTTTGTTAATTTTCAAGATTTATCCTTTCTAATGATTTTTGTAAGGACAGTTCTATACTTCTGCATCTTTCATTGGCTCTTTTATGCATCACTATGATAACCAATAATTTCACTATGAAAATGGACAGTAAAATCCACAATGATGGACCATTTGGCGTGAGGATAACCACATTTTTTGGGACACGGGGTATATGAAGGACAGAGATGGCCAGAATAACATCAGTTATGAACAGTTAATTTTATAAATGAACGTTTCAGATATGCACTCTCAACTGTTAGACTCAACTGTCATGTTAGAAATGCACTGGTATTATTATTATTATTATTGTTATTATTATATAGGATTTATATAGTGCCAACAGTTTGCCCAGCGCTTTTCAATATAAAGGGAGACAATAAAACAACAATACAGTTCAATACAAGAGGGTTAGGAGGGCCCTGCTCCTGGGAACTTACAATCTGACAGGGAGGGGCTGGTGGTACAAAAGTTCATAGTTGTGGGAGATTAATTTATAGGAGGAATAAAACATTCTGTTATTAGCTGAAGGCAGGATAGACTTCCTTGAAGAGATAGGTTTTCAGAAATCGGCTAAAATTGGGCAGAGTAGGCGATAGTCCGATAGATTCGGGCAGAGAGTTCCAGAGGATGGGGGGGCTCTGGAAAAGTCATGGAGACGAGCATGGGAGGAGGAGACAAGGGAGCTAGAGAGCAGGAAGTCGTGGGAGGAGTGGAGAGGATGGTTTGGGAGATATTTGTAGACAAGATTTGTGATGTAATTTGGGGCAGAGTTATAAATGGCTTTATATGTTATTGTTAATGTTTTGAATTTTATCCGTTGGGCAATGGGAAGCCAGTGGAGGTATTGGCAGAGAGGGGTGGCAGATATGGAATGGTTAGTAAGGTGGATGAGTCTGACAGCAGCATCCATGATAGACTGCGATGAGGCTAATGAGGAGGGAGTTAGAATAGTCAAGGCGAGAGATAACCACGGAGTGAATAAGTTGCTTAGTGGTTTCAGAGGTTAAAAAGGGGTGTATCCTAGAGATGTGAAGTCTACAAGATTTGGACAGTGATTGGATTTGGGGCTGAAAGGACAGATGGGAGTCTAGGATTACACCTAGCACCCTGGCATGAGGGAAGGGACTGATGGTTGTATTATTGATCTTGATGGAGAAGTCAGGGGAGATGGGAACGGGCTGGAGGGAATAGTATGAGTTCCGTTTTGGAAAGATTTAGTTTGAGGAAGTGGAGTGATATCCATGCTGATATGTCACTTAGTAGGTTAGTAATGCGAGAGGAGACTGAAGGGGCGAGGTGAGAAGTAGAAAGATAAATTTGTGTGTCATCAGCATAGAAATGGTACTTAAAGCCATGGGAGCTTATCAAGTGACCAAGGGAGGAAGTGTAGATGGAGAAGAGAAGGGGTCCAAGGGCAGAACCTTGAGGGACCCCTACAGAAAGAGGAAGTGGAAAGGAGGAGACAGAGTTATAGGTAACGCTGAAGGAGCGTTTGGATGGGTAGGAGGAGAACCAGGAGTCTTAGAGGCCAAGAGAGTGGAGTTTTTTGAGGAGGAGGGTATGGTCAACAGTATCAAAAGCCGCAGATAGGTCAGATAGTAAGAGTATGGATTAGTGGCCATTGTTTTTAGCAGTTAGTAAATTATTAGTGAGTTTTAGTAGGGCAGTTGCAGTGGAGTGGAGTGAGCGAAAACCAGACTGTAAAGGGTCAAGAAGGTTGTCATTGAGGTAGGAGCTGAGGCGATTGTAGACTAAGTGTTCTAAGAGTTTAGAGGTAAATGGCAGCAGGGAGATGGGGCTTAAGTTGTTCAGGTTGGTGGGGTCCAGCGAGGGCTTTTTAAGTATGGGAGTGATCTGTGCATGCTGTAGAGGGGCTCGGAAGGCACCATTAGAGAGGGAGAGATTGAAGATGTGAGTGAGTAAGCATAGAACAGAAGAAAAGGGTGACTGTAGTAGTTGAGAGAGGACAGGATCCAGGGGGCACGTAAAGAGACAGGCTTTTGAGAAAACTTTAGTGACCTTTTCAGTAGTAGCAAGGTCAAAAGAGGAAAGTGTTGAGGGAGGTTTAGTATAAGGTATGCTAAGTGAGATAGATGTCTATGTAGCAGAGATGAATTGCATCAATCTTGTTTTTGAAATGATTTGCAATCTCGTAAGCAGTGAGTGAGTTACTGGGTGGAGGTGGAGGTGGAGAAAGTAGAGAGTTGAAAATAGAGAAGAGACGATGAGGACTGGATGACAAGCTATTAATAAGAGTGACAAAGTAGGCTTGTTTGGCAGCATGGAGGGAGGAATTGTATGTTAAGAAAGCAGATTTATATATTGCGAATACTTGCCCATATTTGGTTTTATGCCACAATCGCTCCTGTGCATGACTATGATTTGATTATGATTAAGAATATGATTAAGATTTCTGGTGTCATCAGTCTGCCACAGTTATAATGGTTGGGGCCTGATACTTTGTGTAGTTAGAGGAGTAAGTGAGTCTAGTGTGGATGAAAGCGAACTGTTGTAGACAGCAGTGGCCAGGTCAGGGCAGGACAGGGGAGAGATTTTGTCATAGAGGCGGTCAGTTGCAGAGTGGGAAAGAGAAGGGTTTAAGTTGTGAAGGTTTCTGCGGATAGTTGTTTGCTGCTTGAAGGGATAAGTGATTGAAGATGAGGACACTGTGAAGGTGATGATATGATCAGAGAGAGGAAAGGGGGTGTTTGTGAGGTTGTAGGGAGTGCAAAGATGGGAGAAGACAAGGTCTAATGTATTCCCATCAGAGTGAGTGGAGGACTGTGTCCATTGTGTTAAGGCAAAAGATGAGATTAGGTTGAAGAGTTGGGATGTCACATTAATGCGGATGCTAAAATCTCGAAGAATGATAGTGGGTATTTCTGAGGAGAGAAACTAGGGTAGCCAAGCAGAGAAATCATCAAAAAAGTGTGACTCCGTTCCAGGAGGCCGGTAGATCATGACAATCCTCAGAGAAATGGGAGAAAACAGCCAAATGCAGTGAGTCTCAAAAGAAGAAAGGGATAGGGAGGGAGGGTTAGGGAGGACTTGAAAGGTGCTCAGTGGGGATAGAAGCAAACCAACTCCGTCTCCTTTCCGACCACTGGGTCTGGGTGAGTGGGTCCAGAGAAGGCCTCCATAGGAAAGTGCTGCAGGAGAAGCAGAATCTGATGCTGGAAGTCAGGTTTATGTAATTGCTAGTAGGTTAAGGGAGTGGGAGACAAAAAGGTCATGGACAGAGGTGAGCTTATTACAGACAGATCGGGCCTTCCAGAGTACACATGATAAAGGGATGGTGTTTTTTTCGGAGCATGGGGATTGAGATTAAATTGAATGGATTGCAGCTATTCCTGGAGGAAGGAGGGTGTCTGGTGTAGGGGTAAGATACTGGAAGACCAGGGTTTAGGGAGATATCCCCAGAGGGTAGGAGAAGAAGGAGGGTGAGGGAAGTAAGATGAGAGTGGGATGTATACGAATGCACATGCCATCCTGTCCTGGTGTTTGGGTCAGCAGGTGTGTAAAGTATTAGAAGGAGGTGATGAGAGCAGTAATAGGGAGATGGTAGAAGTGAGGGTGATATGTATAAGCCTTGGGGTAAAGAAATTAGATTTTTAGAACAGAGGATAGTAATATAAAAAGAAGGCGTAGAGGAAGCATATTAAAAGGTACATGGAGTGAGAATCAAATTTATAGGAGATGTTTCCCAGGGTGTTTTTGCTTGCAGTCCATCCAGCATGCAGTAGAGTTATTTGTTGTATCTTTCTGCTGCTTTAGTTATCCTGCTTTAGTTAAATTGCTGTGTTTAACTGCTGTTTTGCACTCCAGCAGAAAATGCACTCACGCAGGACAGTGCCCCATCTGTGACTGTACCCCCCCATCTGTGATCACCCATATCAGCTGGTCTAAATTTATAGGGAGATGATCAGATGAGCAATTCTTCTCCGCCCCAATTAGGAACTGATAAGGATCACATGAATTTGGGGGGAGGTTGGTCAAAACCAGACCAGCCACAGACACAGGCCAAAGTCATAAAAGATGATTGATTCTTTGATCACAGAAAGGCAACGGAGGTGAGAATCAATCACCACAAACAGACAAAAAGATATAGGACTAATTATCCTGAGTTTTGCAGAAAGTCAGTGCATAGCAGGGAGACAGTTTAAGGTGGAGATCACACAACAGCATTCACCCCACGTTTACAGAGAGTCAGTGCATAGCAAGGAGACAGTTTAAGGTGGAGATCGCACAGCAGCATTTACCCAAAGTTTGCAGAAAGTCAGTACGTAGCAAGGAGACAGTTTAAGGTGGAGATCACCCAGCAGCATTTGCCCTAAGTTTTCAGAAAGTCAGTGCTTAGCAAGGAGACAGTTTAAGGTGGAGATCACACAGCAGCATACAGCTACAATCTTGATTTAGTATTTCTAGTTTCTGAGGGTTCTGGGGTGTTTGAATTGTGTTTTTTGTAGCCTTCTTACTCATTTTTTACTTAGGGTGATATTATATAACAAGTGATGAAAGTAGACACATAGGGCACCACATCCCCCAATATTATATCAAAAACACAAAGGTAAAGAAACTGGGAATTTTAAGCTGCTCATACTCTCAGGAAGAAACATACGACTGAAACATAATATTAAAAAATGATTCCATTTATTTAATTTGCAAAGGTAAAATATGCCCCTAAAAGCATGCTAAATATTTGTAATAGCATTTTCACAAGAAAAAGAAAGGTAAAACCTAATGGTTAGACACCTCATATTAGACCCCAACTCTGTGGATTTATCTACAACTAGTCCAGTGATTGCCAACATATAATCACTGAGGTGCTAGTGATAAAAACAAAATTTATTGGAACGTTTCCCATGTACTGTATATCAATGCATAAAAACAAAACAATTAAAAAATGATATATTGCAAATACATTTGCAGAGGTAGCACCATGTGATATAGAACAGGGAGCAAACAGAGAGCCCAGCATCATATATGGATGAGAAGAACAGCAGACAACTGTGAGCCCCAGATTATGGACTATGAACAGGCATGTGCATCTATATACAGAGATGATCCAATACTGTAATATATCTTTGGGGTATAATATTACATTGAATTTACACACAATACATGGAAAGTGCCAAGAAAAACTAAACCCATCCCCCCCAAAAAAACAACCCAACCCCCCCCCCCAAAAAAAAAAAAAACAGAAAAAAGGGGAGTGTGGCAAACGCTGAATGGAATATTTAGCTGTGCTCATGTTACATCAAAGAGAGCTGTTACATTGAAATATAAATGTGTATATATATATATATATATATATAAATATACACACACCCATATATATATTTATATACTATATTGCCAAAAGTATTGGGGCACCTACCTTTACAGGCACACAAAGTGTAATGACATCCCTGTCTTAGTTCGTAGGGTTCAGTATTGAGTTGGCCTACCCTTTGCAGCTATAACAGAGTCAACTCTTCTGGGCTGTCCACAAGGTTTAGGAATGCGTGTAGGAATGTTTAACCATTCTTCCAGAAGCGTATTTCTGAGGTCTGATGTCGGACAAGAAGGCCTGGCTTGCAGTCTCCAGTCTAATTCATCCCAAAGGTGTTCTATTGGGTTGTGGTCAGGACTCTGTGCAGGCCAGTCAATTTCCTCCACCCTAAACTCGCTCATCCATGTCCTTATAGACCTTGCTTTGTGCACTGGTGCGCAGTCATGTTTTAACAGGAAGGGGCCACCCACAAACTGTTCCCACAAAGTTGGGAGCATGAAATTGACCAAAATATCTTGGTATGCTGACGCTTTAAGAGTTCCCTTCATAAGAAATAAGAGGTCAAGCCCAACCCCTGAAACAATCCCACACCATAATCCCCTCTCCACCAAACTTTACACTTGGCAAAATGTAGTCAGGCAAGTACATGTCTCCTGGTAAGCGCCAAATCCAGATATGTCCATCGGATTGACAGACAGAGAAGCGTGATTTGTCACTCCAGTGTCCAGTGGCGGCGTGCTTTAACCTTCCTGGCGGTATGATTATTTCCGATTTTTGGTGCTGAAAGCAGTACCATTTTTTTGCATGGAAATATGTAGTTTTTTATTGTAGGTTGTAATTTTTAGGAATAACTCACTGAAATCTGTCCGAACAAGAGTCTAGTAAACATTCCGGATATGATAAAACTTGAAACACGAAATCATAAATTATAATTTAATTAATAATCATAAAAAATAATAATATAATAATAATAAATTTAATTCAATAATATAATCAAACCAAAAACACTGAAATTTGAAATACAGAGGCAAATTCGCACATCGCTGAGCAAAGTCGCAAAATCGTTTTCAGTGTCTGATGACGAATTTCCCCACGAATCATTATCACTCAATTCTGCAAGTGGTTCTGATTTACTACCGCTGTTCTCTAGCTGGTCTAAAACCACTTTTGACATAAAGGGACGCTTTTTGGACGCCATGGACTTTTCTAAGTTTCCAAGCAGAAAGAACATTCAAAATGTAGGCAGGGCACAGGACAAAGCAGTAGGGACAAAATATATGTGAAATGCATTGAAACAGCAATGTTTTACTATATAATAATCATTTTTTAAAAATTTCAAATTTGCCGCCCGTACGCCCGTACGTCCCGACGTCACAGGGACCGGAACACGGCAGCCGGATGCCGGTATCGACCGGAGGAGATGGCAAGGGACGCTGCAGGGGACACATTGTGGGAGCGAAGGACAAGGTAAGTGCTGCAGGGACTCCCTGAGCAACGCCGCATGGTAAGCCCGAGTGTAGCTCGGGGTTACCGCTCTTGGTACTGAAATTTTCTCCCGAGCTACACTCTGGAATACCGCCAGGGAGGTTAAACCACTGCATCCGAAGCTGTACATTGCACTTGGTGATGTAAGGCTTGGATTCAGCTGCTCGACCATGGAAACGCATTCCATACGCACTGTTGTGCTAATCTGAAGGTCACATGACGTTTGGAGGTCTTTAGCTATGGAGTTTGCAGACAGTTGTCGACTTCTGTGCACTGTGCGCTTCAGCATTCGCTTTCAATTTGCTATAAGACCACTAACTGTTGACCATGGACCCATTCTTTCACAAATGTTTGTAGAAGCAGTCTGCATGCCTATGTGCTTAATTTTATACACCTGTGGCCATGGAGGTGATTGGAACACCTAAATCCTATGATTTGGAGGAATGTCCCAGTACTTTTGGCAATATAGTGTGTGTGTGTGTATATATATATATATATATATATATATATATATATATATATATATACATATACAGAGCTCAAAATAATTAAAGGAACACTTTTTAATCAGAGTAGAGCAACAAGTCAATTAAACGCCTGGGATATTAATCTGGTCAGTTAAGTAGCAGAGGGGGTTGTTAATCAGTTTCAGCTGCTTTGGTGTTAATGCAGTTAACAACAGGTGCACTGGATGGGCAACAATAAGACAAACCCCAACACAATTTTTCCCCTACTCATCCTTTCTGACTGTTTTTCACTAGTTTTGCATTTGACTAGGGTCAGTGTCACTACTGGTAGCATGAGGCGATACCTGGAACCTACAGAGGTTGCACAGGCAGTCCTACTCCTCCGGATTGCACATCAATATGTGCCATTGCCAGAAGGTTTGCTGTGTCTCAAGAGCATGGAGAAGATTCCAGGAGACAAGCAGTTACTCTAGGAGAGCTGGACAGGGCTGTAGAAGGTCCTTAACCCTTCAGCAGGACCGGTAACTGCTCCTTTGTGCAAGGAGGAACAGGATGAGCACTGCCAGAGCCCTACAAAATGACCTCCAGCAGGCCACTGGTGTGAGTGTCTGTAACCAAACAGTCAGAAACAGACTTCATGAGGGTGGTCTGAGGGCCTGACATCCTCTAGTGAAACCTGTACTCACCTGCCGGCACCAAAGAGCTCATTTGGCATTTGCCATTGAACACCAGAATTAACAGTTGCGCCACTGGCGCCTTGTGCTTTTCATAGATGAGAGCAGGTTCACCATAAACACATGTGACAAACATAAATGGGTCTGGAGAAGCCGTGGAAAATGTTATACTGCCTATAACATCGTTCAGCATGACCGTTTTGGTGGTGGGTCAGTGATGGTCTGGGGAGGCATAACCATGGAGGAACACACAGACCTCTACAGGCTAGACAATGGCACCCTGATTGCCATTAGGTATCGGGATGAAATCCTTGGACCCATTGTCAGACCCTTGCTGGTGCAGTGGGTCCTGGGTTCCTCCTGGTGCACGACAGTGCCCGGCTTCATGTGGGGAGAGTATGCAAATATGCAGACAGTTCCTGGAGGATGAAGGAATTGATACCAACAAATGGCACCCACGTTCACCTGACCTAAATCTAAGAGAACACCTCTGGGATATCATATTTAGGTTCATCTGATGCTGCCAGGTTGTACCTCAGACTGTCCAAGAGCTCAGTGATTCCCTGGTCCAGATATGGAAGGAAATACCCCAGGACACCATCCGTCGTCTCATTAGGAGCAGTAGTATCATTTTGAGTTGCTGCAATGAAATTTCAACAACATAGACTAGTCTGCTGTATCATTCTATCACTTTGATTTTCGGGGTGACTTTGAATTCAGTCCTCTGTAGGTTGACGATGGGGTATCCTTACATTCCTAACACATTGTTTATACAAAAAAACTTATTCCTGCGCCAAAACTTTCCAAATAACACTCTAAAACTGCTGCTGTGCCAATCGTGAAAACACAAACAATATGAATATAAATAAACAGCGCAAATTTAGATGATTAATCAATATAGTAAAAAATATAAAATAGGTGCATAAATTAATCGTGTTTGTCCTTAATCTTTAAACAAAAACACCCAAAAGTCCATGTGCTGAAAACATAATTAAATTGTTAAAATAAAAGTGCAAACTTCTTTTCTTCAAAAAATACTTTCACCTTCCACCCGTGCACAAACCAACATCGAATACACTCACCAGAACTTGGTGAGTAAAGGACCTTTAAGGAATTTTTAGGGATCCTAAACCCTCTTTGGTGCCACGCTAGGGAAAATCTTCACCCTCCGAATAGACTCCACCATCCAACCAAAAGAAAAAAACTCACATAGTATAATATTGTCACACAATAGTAACTTTTTCCAAATGGAGATTAAGGCCACTCACATGTTAAACACTTGCTAAAGGCATGTTTATTATGTATAATAGGCTTCAGTTCCAGCAAATATACAAACTTTTCCTTCTAGGAATCTCACATCCACAGTGGAACAAAGACAGGACTCCTCTTAGACCAAACAGTGAACCAAGATGGCCGCTGGAATGCACCGCTCAGCGTGCGTTCCACTCACCGGAAATGATGTCAGGCGCATGGAGTGTGGACCGGAAATGCGTCAACGCGTTTCGCCCCTCCCATAGGGCGTTATCAAACTCCTAACACATTACCCAGTCCATATTAGTATATATATCCAGCATGATATTTTCCCCATTGAGATCTGATGTGTTTTCAAAGTGTTCCTTTAATCTTTTTGAGTAGTGTACATATATATATATATATATATATATATATACATACATACACATATAGTATATGTGATAAAAATTAGAAAAAGTTGACCGGACCACACGTTCCAATATGTCTAGATTTATCTATTGTCCCTCCCAACTCCTGGAAATTTGCCCCCACCCCCCTGTTCCTCATGGACCACATGATGACAGCTCCAACTGAGGCCCTACATGCAATCTATAGTGACATACTTACAAAACATTAAATGCAACATAAATCAAAATTAAAGCAAATAAAGTTGACACATGTCTAAGGGTACAATGGATAGTCTAATAATCAATTTATTTTTGAAGTAGTCCCTATATTTCAAATTATAGAGACATAGTAATATACAGTATCTCACAGAAGTGAGTACACCCCTCACATTTTTGCAAATATTTTATTTTATTTTTTCATGTAACAACACTGAAGAAATGACACTTTGCTACAGTGTACAGCTTGTATAACAGTGTAAATTTGCTGTCCCCTCAACATAACTCAACACAGCCATTAATGTCTAAACTGCTGGCAACAAAAGTGAGTACACTCCTAAGTGAAAATGTCCAAATTGGGCCTAAAGTGTCAATATCTTGTGTGGCCACCATTATTTTCCAGCATACCTTAACCCTCTTGGGCATGGAGTTCACCAGAGCTTCACAGGTTGCCACTGGAGTCCTCTTCCACTCCTCCATGACAACATCACGGACCTGGTGGATGTTAGAGATCTTGCACTCCTCCACCTTCCATTTGAGGATGCCCCACAGATGCTCAATAGGGTTTAGGTCTGGGACATGCTTGGCCAGTCCATCACCTTTACCCTCAGCTTCTTTAGCAAGGCACTGGAGGTGTGTTTGGGGTTGTTATCATGTTGGAATACTGCCCTGCGGCCCAGTCTCCAAAGGGTGGGGATCATGCTCTGCTTCAGTATGTCACAGTACATGTTGGCATTCATGGTTCCCTCAATGAACTGTAGTTCCCCAGTGCTGGCAGCACTCATGCAGCCCCAGACCATGATAGTCCCACCACCATGCTTGACTGTAGGCAAGACACACTTGTCTTTGTACTCCTCACCTGGTTGCCGCCACACATGCTTGACACCATCTGAACCAAAAAAGTTTATCTTGATCTCATCAGATCACAGGACATGGCTCCAGTAATCCATGCCTTTAGTCTGCTTGTCTTCAGCAAACTGTTTGCGGGCTTTCTTGTGCATCATCTTTAGAAGAGACTTTCTTCTGGGATGACGGCCATGCAGACCAATTTGATGTAGTGTGCGGCGTATAGTCTGAGCACTGACAGGCTGACCCCCCACCCCTTCAACCTCTGCAGCAATGCTAGCAGCACTCACACGTCTATTTCCCAAAGACAACCTCTGGATATGACGCTGAGCACGTGCACTCAACTTCTTTGGTCAACCATGGCGAGGCCTGTTCTGAGTGAAACCTGTCCTGTTAAACCACTGTATGGTCTTGGCCACTGTGCTGCAGCTCAGTTTCAGGGTCTTGGCAATCTTCTTATAGCATAGGCCATCTTTTTGTAGAGCAACAATTCTTTTTTCAGATCCTCAGAGACTTCTTTGCCATGAGGTGCCATGTTAAACTTCCAGTGACCAGTATGAGAGAGTGAGAGCGATAACACCAAATGTAACACACCTGCTCCCCATTCACACCTAAGACCTTGTAACACTAATGAGTCACATGACACTGGGAGGGAAAATGGCTAATTGGGCCCAATTTGGACATTTTCACGTAGGGGTTTACTCACTTTTGTTGCTAGCGGTTTAGACATTAATGGCTGTGTGTTGAGTTATTTTGGGGGGACAGCAAATTTACACGGTTATACAAGCTGTACATTCACTACTTTAAATTGTAGCAAAGTGTAATTTCTTCAGTGTTGTCACATGAAAAGATATAATAAAATATTTACAAAAATGTGAGGGGTGTACTTACGTCTGTGAGATACTGTATATTGGTACTACAGAAAAGGCTTAAAGCTAATTTTCTCATGGGAGACCTGAAAATTTCACAGCCTGCAATGTGTAGTCCATTTTTTTTCTAATTGTAGGAGCTGCTTGCCAATGTCCCCCCCTCACCGAACCCATAACATGTTCCAGGGCAGAAAAATGTAATAGCTGAAGAATTAAAGCTATGGTATAAGCCTACGCTTCTACTCACTGTGGAAGTCATCTTGCCATTGTGAATTAAATAAATGTGGTCTTGCATTCTTTTCATTTTTTTCTCGCATAGAAACCACATTGCAAGAGCAATGCATGATGTATACCCACCAGTTGTTTGACAATCGATGTCAAAGCATGGGGTCAAATGCTTTCCATTTATTAGTTGTATACTCCTGCTAAATCTGGAGGGTATCCATTCTGGTATATCTGCAAGATGACTTCTAATGATCGCGAAGATATCTCATCCATCTAAAAGTGATTTCTGGCTTCATCCCATATACATGGGAACATTCTAATATAATATGTTTTTAATATATTTATATATGTTCAGGGTGGGGGTTGGGGGGAATCTAATATGAGGTGCAGGGGTGTTGAAAGTTTTGAAAAAAACACTTGTCCAGGGACTAAATTGGGTTCCAATTTACTTGTCCCTCATGACAATCTGCTTGTCCAGATAAATAAAATACATTTTAACTAAAAAGGTATTTAAATCTGAGATTCTTTATGGTGACTTGAACGTTTAATATTTTTAACATTGCACTGTTTATCTCCTCCTCCCCTCCCTACCTGTCTCCAGCACCGCACTCGGGGACTAGCAGGGAGGGGAGAGACCTTGCAGTGTAATGAGCACTGATTGAGTGCTCATCAGGAAAGGAGAGTGTCGGGCTTATCCTTTATCCCTTTTGCTGCCAGACCGTTTTTGTGTTTTTTGCACACATTTAAAAAATAATTTTAGGTCTGAAGATGACACAAAACCCCCAAATATTATATATTTTCTGAAAGCAGGCACCCTATAGAATAAAATAGTGGTGGTTCAAATTTTTTATGTCGCACAATATTACCGATATTACCACAAAATTTCAGTAAAAAATACACTTATGTTTATTTTAGAGCACAAAAAGCAATAAATACCCTATTTGCTTGTAAAGTATAAAAAACGAAGTTGCAGCGAGTAAGTAGATATCCAACATGTCAAACCTTAAATGTGTGCACACTCGTGAAATGGCGGCGAACTTCAGTACCCTATGTTTTCTATAGGTGACACTTTTAAAGGTCATCAGTGTAGTGTTAAGGAGGAGCTCTGGTGCTTGAATTATTGCTCTCATTCCGGCGTGCACGGCGATATATAACATGTGTATCGCAATCAACGTTTTCATGCGTAGGCACCCCAGTGTGTGCTTTTACGTTTGTATGTGTGTATATGTGAGGGTGGGAGGCCTCAATTTTTTATTTGAGGGGATATTATGTGCTTGGCTGTAACTTTAATTTTTTACAATTTACAATTCATCACACAGGGGACAATAAGTCCCCTATGTGAAGATTTTTGGTGACAGGTTCTCTTTATTGAGACATCCGGGGTCTAAAAGACATCGTAATGTCACTTCCGGGTCAGGCCAATGGCGGTGAATCGGTCCCGAGACCCCAGATGGGCAAGCGGAGCCCGGGAGACAGTGGGCGGGGGGCAGGTTCACACGGGGGGGAGGGCAGAGGCTGGCACTGTGGGCTGTGTGAAAGCATTCGGTCGGCAGTGCTGCCACCCAAATGCTTTCACCTGACAGGTGAGTTCTGCTCCTTGCCCACAGTAGGGCTAAGGGTTAAAAAAAACTACCTGCCCGGCATCCAGAACTGCATGTCCTGGTAGTCGGGCGATAAGAATTCAACATCCCTGAGGTGTCTAACCATTATGATTTACTTTTTTTTCTCATGTGCAAATGCTGTCACAAAGATGTGACATGGTTTTAGAGAGCTATTTTAACTTTTCAAATGGAGCAATTTTTTAATCTTATGTTGTACTTGTATGTTTCTTCCTGCGAGTATGAGCACTTTAAAAGTCCCAGTTTCTTTTCCCTTTGTGTTTATCATTTAGAGTGGCCTAAATAAAACCCCAATGAGTACGTGATTAAAATGGTATTTTCTCTGTGCTTGCTTACTTGCATGGATTCCACACGGTCAGTCTTAAACTCCTTAAAAGAAAAGTTTGAGATTTTTTTAAAATTACATTCACCTAGGTGGATGCAACATCGATTCGATGCTGTATCTGTCTGCCGCCTGCTCTAAGGCTGAGAAATGAGCAATCAGACACTGCTGATTGCTCAGTTCTCTCTACTGCTCTGAGCAGTCACCCTGTCTGCTCTGTCCTTCTAGCGCTCACTGGAGCGCTGGTCTGTGGAGGGGGTGGGAGTAGTTGGCTCCTGGGTGGATACCAAACATATGGTCTCGATCTTTCCCCAGCCTGGTCTGGATGAGTGACGTCAGCCAACAGCGGACTTTAGCCCACTGTCAGCTGAAAATGAGTCACAGGAGTACAGAATGAACTGCACTCCTGTGATCCACAGGACAAGTACAGCCAAATATCTCTTTTAACCCCCCTGGCGGTATTCCTGAGTGTAGCTCAGGGTAATGTTTCAGTACCACAAGCGGTAACCCACGAGGTAACACTCGGGAATACCATGCAGCGCTGCTCCGGGATCCCTCGATCACTTACCTTGTTCTGCGCTCCAGCGATGTCCCTCCTGCAGTGTCCCTGGCAATGTCCTCCGGCGGATGCCGGCATCTGTCTTCTGGGTTCCGTCCCCTGCGAGCGACGGGACGCACGGGGAACGGAACGGCGGGAAATTTGAAAATGACAAAAAGTGACATTCACTAAATACACTAAAATCGCATAGTAAAACATTACTGTATCAAGCCATTTCACATACATTCTGTCCCTAGTGCTTTGTCCTGTGCCCTGCCTACATTTTTACTGTTATTTCTGCCTGGATTCTGAGAAACGTCCATGGCATCCAAAAAGCGTCCCTTTTGGTCAAAATCGGTTTTAGACCAGCTAGAGAACAGCGATAGTAAATTAGAACCACTTGCAGAATTGAGTGATAATGATTCGTGGGGAAATTTGTCATCAGACACTGAAAATGATTTTGCGACTTTGCTCAGTGATGTGCGAACTTGGCGCTATATTTCAAATTTCAGTGTTTTTGGTTTGATTATATTATTGAATTAAATCTATTAATATATTATTATTTTTTATAATTATTTATTAAATTGTAATTTATGATTTCGTGTTTCAAATTGTAACTGGGGATGTTTACTAGACTCTTGTTCGGACAGATTTCAGTGAGTTATTCCTAAAAATTACAGGCCTACAATAAAAAAAATACATATTTCCATGCAAAAAAATGTACCGCTTTGAGCACAGAAATATGGACATAATCAGACCGCTAGAGAGGTTAAGCAATGTCTATCACACAATGGGGTTGATTTACTAAAGGCAAATACACTGTGCACTGCAATTGCACTTCAGGTGCACTTGGAATGCACTGCAAGTGCACTTTCAGTGCAGTTGCTCTAGATCTGAGGGGAACATGCAAGGTAAATAAAAAAAAATTATTGCTTGCACGTAATTGGATGAAAGAAATCAGCAGAGCTTTGCCTCATTTCAGAGCTTCCCCTCAGATATAAAGCAACTTCACTTGCAGTGCACAGTATATTTACCTTTAGTAAATCAACCCCAATGTGTAACCTTCCAAAAGTATTTACCACTGATACTTTATTGAGACAGTTTTTTAAAATCTCTAATATGTCAAAAGCCGTGTCTATTAAGAGCAATTTGTTAAAAATTTCATACATGTTAGCAGCATATGTAGTTTTAATCACCTCTTTACTCATACTACGCCCACCATATGCCCAAAAGCCTTTGCTATATTTTCCCAGATTCCAATTTCACCTCTCCAGCATTCACATAATTCTTTCCCTCTGCATAACCTACCCATTAAAGTGCAGCCTGACTTTAACATAGATTCTGTAGCTTATTAAAATATCAGAATTAACTTCTCTTATTGAATTCAAAAAGCTACTAATGTTTTTCTTATGTGACATCTCAAATCTTGGTGGTTCTAATTGTGTGTATGTCTGCTAATACTCTT
The DNA here is from genome assembly GCF_062004578.1 of Staurois parvus. Lineage (NCBI taxonomy): Eukaryota > Metazoa > Chordata > Amphibia > Anura > Ranidae > Staurois > Staurois parvus. Next base: position 205,477 of record NW_028318539.1, on the reverse strand, counting down.
AAATAATTTTGATGTGATGATGTGTACTGTAACCACCAGAGGTCTTTCCATCAATCTGTATATCTGATCTTTAAATTGATCCTATATAGTGATCTTTAAATAAAGAAAACTCAGGACCAGTTTGGCTACTGTTGAACTACAACACATGAAGTTATTTCTTCACTATCGGCCAAACAAGCATAACTATTAAGGTGGGCCAATGCAAGATTAGCTGAGTCTTTCTGAAACTCAAATTCTTTCTCCCCTTACCTTTCCACTGTCCTTGGCTGGTGCCTGTTAAAAAGGTACCTTTTAAACTGTTAATGTTGCTCATTAAGATACAGGACAGTGGCTTCCAGATACCCAGGCACACCGTCAAATGCCTGTGCAAAAGAAGTACTCTGGACACACACTATTAAAGTGTTAGTAAACGCACAACAGTAAAATCAGTCTGTATATGCAGTAAAGCATGCTTGTTATGCTTACTGTGGAACCTAAGGGGTTAACCCTCTGCATTGTGTAAAAAGGATGTTTGATCCTCACTTCTCTGATCTTCCCCTTCTTCCAGTGTCTCCCAAATATCTCCTGATAGAACAGAGGCTAGGGGCAAGCTGCACATGCTCAGTTTGGTGTGTTTGATCCTGTCTTCTCTGCTCCTCCTCTTGTTCAAAGTTCCACATCTTGTCTCCTAATAAGACAGACTGAACCAAAGCCATTCTAGTTTAGTGTGCATTACTAGGGAGGTTTTGTTTTCCTGGGAGAGTGCATGTGGTCAGCACAGGGCCAATCAGCACTGTCCAGGCAGAGGTAAGGGGGTTTGTATCTTCCTAGAGCAGAAAGAAAACTCCTCCTACAAGTTTTTACCAGTGCTCTGCTGAACACTGATAGAAGTCACAAGACTGCTCTAACGGCTGATGAGAAAAGGTATTTAGCAGTTTATATTTACTAAAATAATTGCACTTCCATGTTGTGGAACAGATATGTACTGTGGGAGACCAGATATAGTGAATGCAGGGTCCTGGGTTAGTAACACTTTAAGCTACTATATATTTCATCATACACTGACACAGTTATAAATGCACATGCACTCATGATATATGTAATAAAATGAGCACTTAAACTTTACCTATGCCTAAATGATGACCTGCATCTGGACTGGTTTTATTATGTTGTAATTTTAAGAATTTTAACTTCCTCTTAACGTCCAAAAACTGTAAAACTGCATTATGGTACCTTTTTAATTATAAATTAGAATTATTGTGTCGTTCGTTCAATTAATCACCATTTCTGTACCTGGTAAGTTTAAAAACAGTTCCAGGCATATGATATAGGACATCTATGCCTGTAGCCACATTGAAGATTAAAAGGAAATCTATTCTGGTCTCATTAATCCTATACTGATTTCAGCCTCTTTACACACGTGGTGAACATTAAACTGCATGGTAATCCACACTGGTGGTGATGACAATTCAGTCACATAATTCTAATCACTAAAAAAAACAGGAATATGAGAAGTTGTAAAAATAGTGAATGATGAAAAAAACTGTACATTTTTTTAAGATGGTTATAGTGCCAGTTACAGGTGATTATTTTTCATGCAACAGCCCAACATATTTAAAATTGTTGCATTTTCTTTCTCACGTGCATTTCTTCTAGGCAGCCAGAGGGCTATGTTCAAGCAGGCCATGAGACACTGGGAGAAACATACTTGTGTGACATTTATAGAGCGCACTGATGAGGAGAGCTACATTGTGTTTACATATAGGCCTTGTGGGTAAGTATTTCTGGTTTACTACCTTGTCAGGTTATGTTTTCAGTTACTTTATGTCTCTGGGTATATTAAGAAGAACAATGTGTTTTAAAGGTACTGTAATCATTTAGGATCTATGCACACTAGCGGTTTTTTAAGCTCCTAGAAGCTATTATCAGCAAATATTTTTCTGCTCCTAGAAGATAAATAGTGTTATCATTTGTGTCCATGCACACTACTTTAGGCTATTAGCATTTTTCGAGCTTCAGCGTCTAGGAGCAAAAATAAAATTGTTTTTGTAGAGTTGTTTAAGTGTTTTTTCAGCAGAAAAAAATGCTAAATGCTCCTAAACGCTACTAAAATGCTCTAACGGCTTTTTTCTAGCTTTCCTTTTTTAAATTCTACATGTACTGTAAAAATGCTAATAAAACGCTAATGCTCCTAAACATTTCTGAGCGGTACTAAAATGCTACTATAACCAGCATTTTTTAGCCAGTGTTTTTTCCCAGCTTAAAAAAATGCTAGTGTGCATGGAGCCTTAAGGTTTTATGAGCATAGTTTTGCCAATATGTGTTTTTACTTCAGAATCAAATGGCATTTTGATTTATTACATTGCACAGTGAAAGAACCAAACACTTATGCAACAGTAAAAAAGAGAGTAGAGTAGAGTAACATTATGTACATCAGCCATGCATGCTCGTAAAATACGAGTGTGAATGTAGGATTTTTTCTTATTGTAGCGCCTTTAAAAACATATATATGTGAATTTGAACAATGGAGTTATCATTTATTACACTGATGACAATGAATTTAAAGTGGTACTAAAGCCTTGTTTTTTTTTTTAATAACAAACATGTCATACTTACCTGCTCTGTGCGATGGTCTCCTCTTCTCGGATTCCCCGCCGGCGCTACTTCCTTCCTGTCAGGTTCCCCCAGAGCAAGCAGCTTGCTATGGGGGCACCCGAGCAAGTGTGTTCCCAAGCCGCTTCTCTTCTTGTTAATTCACAAACAGAGCCGTGGCTCGGTCCTGCTCCCTTCCTCTCCTGATTGGCTGACTTGCTCCCACTCCTGCCTTAGAGTCCCTGGAGAACGGGGCTCTTGTGGACATTGCTGGAAGAAGAGGAGGCGCTGGTAAGTGTTGGGGGGCTGTTACACACAGAAGGAGTTCTACCTTCATGCATAGAATGCATGAAAGTAAAAAATGTTGAACCTTTAGAATCACTTTAAAGTCCCAAATTTAAAATGATAAAAAAGGGAGTACAGATACAAAGTTCGCAGCACATTTTGTGGTATATCAATAACCGCTTCCTTTTAGCATTGCAGGCATTGTACTTTGGAACACCTTTTCCTTTCCCCTTAAATGAATAAACATGTAGATAAAAATGTTTTTGATCATTATCAGTAAATTCCAGTGCCATGATAGTATGCATTACAAGGTATTTTTAGGAGCCTGGGCAGTAAATCTCACCCTAGATGTACAAAGATATAATCTCCATTTAGCATGCACTAACCTTAACTCACCTCTTGTAAACATTTGGGCATATGATTTTCTGATATGAATAGGTTTTCAGTGATGTGAGAGACAATTAACAGGTAAAACAAATTGTTCCTGTTACTCTTTGTTCCCCAAGCGGAAGCACTTGAGTTTGGCAGGGACAGTTTAATGTAACATTTGTTTTGCCAAATGGTAGTAGAAGATAGACTTTTATTATTTCAAAACTATTAATATATAAAATATTCCTTAAGATGAATGGAGTGTTTATCTAGTAATTTATATCTGGTTCATAGCCGAATAATTTTTCAGGGGATCTTCAATGCTTAGTCACAGGCCAAACAACAGAGAAACTTTTTGTAGCATTTTTCAGTGCTTCCATTCTTCTTTAAATGCGTTGTGGTGCACTAAAGGACTGGGGCATTGGATGCCAATAAAAATTCATTGCAACAAATCACAACCTACATACAGTGTGTGGTTGTACTTTACATAGAACACATATTCATGTGAATGTAGCCTTAGCGATGACAGGTCTGCCTATTGTAAACAATTTGAACATAATAAAATTAGTTACAATGTGTACAGTAACAATGCCTACAAAAATGGCTGCCTACTATCCGGTACAAAATTGTGAACAGGAATGCCTGCAAAACTATTATTGTGACTAGATTGCTTTTATTCAAATCATACACAAGAAATGTGCACAATGGCAGACTCTGGTAGCCATTCTGATAGAATCTGCAACTGGATTGTATGCAGTAATTGTGAATCATAAGATAAGTGCAAACTGTAAGGTTGAATCCAACAAATGGGCACTATCAAACAGGGTAGCATTTCACAGATACACTTTATTTTATAAAGAATTGTAAAAATCAATGATTCAAAATAGGAACCTAAACTGCCACAAATTTGCAACTCAGTGTTAAAAAGAACAAAGTACTATCATCATAGGAAATAATTTGTCACAACAATTTTCAAACATAGCCGAAGGGCCTAGAAAGTTGTCTGTCTTAGGTACGTGATAGCTCTTAGTGCCCTGTTAACATTAAGAACACTACATAAATGTCTTTAAATCTAACTGAAATATACACACTGAATTGTCTGAATATATTAACACTACTCCAGGCCCTTCCCATGATATCCTTCCATTTTGATGTTTGATGGACTGTTTATTTCACCATGAATTACAAATAAAGCACTTAGAAAATCATTTTAGGAATGTATCATCTACTGTATGTCTGAACTAGATGTGAAATAAAAATTTTAGAGGAAATCTGTCAAGGATACAATTAAACATTTGCACTAAAGATAAATAATAAGATGTCACCATGCTAAACCGTATTTTTAGTAAAAATCAATACATTGTGCAGTGTTCTCAGAATGGTTGTTGCTATGATACGATGGAGATCTGTGAGTGTAACAGATGTGACATATAATAAATGATTCAAGTGTTTCTTCTATTAATAAACTTAACTCCTTTACTGTTTGAAATGCCTGCAAAGAGGTTAATAATTAAGTGGGAACCTGTGACCGCTTCTAGGTGTTATGGCTGTGCTTCATTTATTCAACAGGTGTTGCTCTTACGTGGGACGAAGAGGAAATGGCCCCCAGGCAATATCAATTGGCAAAAACTGTGATAAATTTGGCATTGTAGTCCATGAGCTGGGTCATGTGATTGGCTTTTGGCATGAGCACACTCGACCGGATCGAGATGATCATGTGACAATCATCAGGGAAAATATACAACCGGGTATCTATTTTCTTATTATGGTTTTATAAATATATTACTAGTAACAAATGGCATTTGAACTATTAAGCTACAGCAATTCAATTGTGTTCACAGAAGTCGAAAAACTCAAACATCACTGAGGTCCCATGAAGGCATAACACACTTTGTTTTAAAAGGAATGATATTTAAAAATAGGTAGTTAACCACTTCAAGACCGGACACTTTTACCCCCTTCCTGACCAGGGCAATTTTCAGCTTTCAGCGCTATCACGCTTTGAATGACAATTGCGCGGTCATGCAACACTGTACCCAAATAAATTTTTTACCATTTTTTTGAGACAGATAAAGCTTTATTTTGGTGGTATTTATTCACCACTGGGATTTTTATTTTTTTTGCTATGTAAATGAAAAAGTCCAAAAATTTTGAAAAAAAGTTTTTTTTATAAAATTTTGCAAATAAATAATATTTCATCATAAATCTTTGCCAAAATTTATTCCGTTATCTTTTTAGTAAAAAAAAAAATCCAAATTAGTTTATAACAAAAATTATAATTTTTAAACATTTTTTTTTACATTTTTATTTAATTTTTTTATATTATTATTATTTTTTTTTTACATACTGTCACCCTAGCAGTACAGTGTCACCATGGTGACACTGTACTACTTGTGGGGGGTGATGAAGATTTTTTTTTTTTTTCTTTTTTACACTGATTGCTTTTACACCCATATAGGATGTAAAAGCAATCATTTCTCTTTCTCTCTGTGTGCATTCTTGCACTCATTGAGAAGTACTGAGTGAGCTGTGATTGGTCACAGCTTGTCACATGGTACAAGCCTGTTGTGAATAGGCTTGTACCATGTGACCTCTGTGATCATTCACAGATTTCACACGTAGTAAGCAATGATGTCACAAGTGACATCTTGCTTACTACTTTGCATGTGATCACTGATTGGCCAATCAGTGATCACATGATTGGGACCTCGTACAGAGGTCCCGTCCGACGATCGGTGTTTCACTGTGTCCGGAGGACACAGCGGGCACCGGATCGCGGTGCTGCGCGCTCCCAGGGAGCGCGCACAAGCAGGGTGCAGGGAGGCCGTTTATAAACGGCCACTTGACCCTACACTGCCACCGTCTGGCCGTTTATATACAACGGCCGGTCGGGAAGTGGTTAAATGAAGAAACAGAAAAAGGAGTATTCAGTATCTTCACATTATAAAAAAAAATACAAACCTAGCATGAGACGTGTGATAAGTAATCTGTAACTGTACCACATGTATTTTTTACCTCTCACAGAGATCACATGACAATAACTTAATTTGCTTTTCCCACTAGAAGGATGGTACTATCTTTTGTTCAGGCAACAAACAGGGCATCATCTTTTTCCTGGACTACAATACAATTCACAAATGTCTGACACATGACAGTTCTTAGTGCAGCTTCTCACCTTACTACAGAACAATTTGGTCAATAGGGGTGAGCAGACTTAGGAAATGCTTTTACCTGTCTGCAGCAGATTGATGGCATCCCAACATAGGCAGTTTCAACTGGGGCTTTTACTAATAAAAAGTAGAGCTTTTATGAAACATTATACTGTTGCTGTATTTTGTGACTTGTCAAAAATTTACTGATACAGATTTCAAATCTGAAGAGTAAAGTTACAGATTGTCCACTTTAATGTTTTACTCTAATGAGAGAACATAACTCCAAAACTGGTATAGAGGCACTCACGGGTCTTGCAGATGAGGTAAAGGTGATGAAATACAACAATATTTTTATTGTCAATGTTTCCAGGAAGCTCAGTCCATCTTTCTCAAGACTGAGTCTTTTTCATCTACCTCCTCTGCAAGACCCATGGGTGCTCCTATACCATTTTTGGATTTATATGGATTTCTTTGTGGGTGAGCACCTGGGCATTCACTTCAAACATAGAGTGCCGTGGCTACCCTTGGAACTGTCTATTGAGAGAACATGATATTGGTCTCCACTAATTACTTTTTTGATTCTACTAATACTCTATAATGAAATAAGTGTTTTGATTGACACATTATGAATTTTTTGTTAAACTTTGACTCCCAGCTGCACCCTGATTTGCACAAAACCAGACAAGGGCTGTAGCTGTCATGGCAAACTAGCTGAAGCTGAGGTTTCACATGTGGGATTTCACACTTTTTAGAAACCTCAGTAAGACAGTAGACAGGTAAACTTGCCTAAGTGCAAAAAATAGACATGTGTGGATTTATCATCTAAAGTGACTCTGTCAACATATTTTTAGTTATGTCATTGCATTGTAGTTTCAGTCATTTAATATGTGTTGGTAACTGTGCACTTTAAATATTGCTTACATGCTAAGTGTCTTTAATTTCTAGGTCAGGAATATAACTTTCTGAAAATGGAGCCTGGGGAGGTGAACTCTCAGGGAGAGCCATATGATTTTGACAGCATCATGCACTATGCAAGGAACACCTTCTCAAGGTTGGAACCTCAGGTTATAATTTTTGTCTTTTAATTCACTTTTTCATATTTGATAATGAACTATCATTTGCTTAGTGATGTGGTATAGTGAAAATAAAGATAGATAGGTAATAAAAAAAGCATTTGCAGATCCACAATATTTTTCTTTTTACCATTTATGCCTGAACATTGAAACCAGTAATTTCAGCAATTCATTAAAAAAAATGGGTTAGATGGATTCAGGTGTTAAGTATGTTTAAAGTAAGTTTTTCTTCCTAATGTAGAGATTTTATGTGCATAATTTTCTGGTGTAAATATAAATAGTTGCATCAATAGCAGCATAATTACAGTTTTGTCTGCATTTAAGTATGGATCTTTGTACATATACATCAAGATTATGCTAGATTCTTAAAGTCTAAAATAGGCCTTACCATAATCCTAAAAATCCTATGCAAATGCTAAGGTGTTTCCTGATAGATTGTTGACAAGCAGTACACCTGCAATGTAATTGCTGCAACTTGACAGCTACTTAACAACCCTAAAAATGTAGATTGTTTTAACTGTGATATGTTTATTCCAATGTAGCTAAAGTAGTATAAAATGCACCGATACCAATGTTTAAAACCAATGTCTGTATTTAAAACTCATTTACAAATTGCCCATACACATGCAGAACATCTTTAGACAAAATTCAGCATCTGCTGAATTTTAACGCTAAGAGCTACTGTATGTACATGGATGCTAATTGACCAAGATGGACGATTGTACAAGTGCCTCATGAGCATTAAGATTTTGTAAAGTTTCTTCCAATGTCCCCTTATGGTATGAACAGTAAGGACTTTCCGAAAATTCCCATGTCTGTCAGGTTTCAGGTTCAGGACTGTCCAAGGTTTATTTTCTTTTGACATCCCCATCATTTATATCACATTATCATCATTATTAAAATCATTTATTATTCTATATCTGAATAAAAATTATTTCCATTTAAGCACACTACATTCTGGAGACAACAATTTCACAAGCTGAAAGTGTCTATATGTGGACTGACACAGCAGTTTCAGGAAACAAAACAGCAATGGCAGCCCACATACTGTATCAGTTTTCCCTACACTCCTATAAACTTTTACTCAAAACTTCATACATAAAAGGAAAACCAAAACACAAATTTAGCAATCTTCTTTATTCTGTATTATAATAATGTTACAACTAGGGGCTATGTCAGCAATGGGCAAACTACGGCCCGCGGGCCGTATACGGCCCGGCGGACCTTTTAATCCGGCCCGCGGAGCTAGGCTCCTCTCACCGTCCGCCCTGAAGACCGGTGTAGCATGAAAATCTGTCTCCTATGAGGATCTGTCCCCCTCGACATATCTGCGCATGTGCCGGAGATCGCAGATCGGCTGCTAATGCCTGAAACTGGCACATGCGCAGATACGTCGAGGGGGACAGATCCTCATAGGAGACAGATTTTCATGCTACACCGGAACGGCGCGGGAACACAGCGAGAGGAACGCACGGAGCAAAGGTAAGTGAATTGACACAGGGGGGACTTGGGGACTTAATATGGGGGATGAATTAATATGGGGGATGAATTACTATAGGGGGGATGAATTACTATGGGGGGTGAATTACTATGGGGGATGAATTACTATATGGGGGATGAATTACTATGGGGGATGAATTACTATGGGGGATGAATTACTATATGGGGGATGAATTACTATATGGGGGATGGGGGATGAATTACTATATGGGGGATGAATTACTATATGGGGGATGAATTACTATGGGGGATGAATTACTATATGGGGGATGAATTACTATGGGGGATGAATTACTGTGGGGGATGAATTACTATGGGGGATGAATTACTATATGGGGGATGAATTACTATATGGGGGATGAATTACTATGAGGGATGAATTACTGTGGGGGATGAATTACTATGGGGGATGAATTACTATATGGGGAATGAATTACTATGAGGGATGAATTACTATATGGGGGATGAATTGCTATGGGGGATGAATTACTATGGGGGATGAATTACTATATGGGGGATGAATTACTATGGGGGATGAATTACTATATGGGGGATGAATTACTATAGGGGGGATGAATTACTATAGGGGGGATGAATTACTATATGGGGGATGAATTACTATGGGGGATGAATTACTATATGGGGGATTAATTACTATGCTTACTATGGGGGAATATTACTATACTTACTATGGATGACACATGCACATCATTCATCTACTCTTGGTCCGGCCCCCGGGTCCAATATATGAACCCATTGCGGCCCTCAAGTCAAAAAGTTTGCCCATCCCTGGGCTATGTGAACAAAGGGGTAGTACTATACCACGTATTTAATAAGACAATTCAGACATCATCTTCCATTGTTTACACTTAAAAAAAAGTGATTAATTGTGATGTCATACTAAGTACGTTAAATCATTTGTACCCCTCTAATAGAGGGTAACTTAATTTGCCATTACAAGCATAGAAAGCGGAACAGATTTGGAGTAGGTGATTGGCAACATGATGGTAAGTGCAGTTTACATAGAACACTCACCTGTTCTTGCTCCCTCTTGCTGCGCTTTAAAAACACCCAGGAGCTTCTTGATGATAAATATTGTTAATCAATCCTTTTACCATTTATAAATGGTGTATTTGTTTCTCATAGCAGCTCATCAGATTCAACCTCTTATTTTTAAGTGTAGATTTAACCCCTTCCCGCCTAAGGGTAAAACAAATGTTGATGCCTAAGCACAATTTTGCAACTTTGACATGTGTTAGTAAAATTGTACATGTCGTCACAACTACTTTCTGTATCCAGGTGGATTATACCTTGTTTTTTTCTGGACAAATTGGGTTTTCTTTTGGTGGCTAATGGTAATGGATATCTCTTGATTTTTTTTCTTATCAAAAGAAAACTGGCCCAAAATAGTAAGAAAAACATTTTTTTTTAATTTAGCTGAATATTTCTTGCTATTACTATGATTTACCACCAAAGAACAACCCAAAATAAATGTTCCTGCTTCTGACAATTGCAACGATACTACACCTATGTATGTTAGTTGTTTTTTGTACCCGTAGTAGGGCCCAGAAATGATGGTGTGCATTTTACATTTTTTTTATCCTGCCTAAAACACACTGACACTGATACTAACTAACACTGATTCTAATTTAATTTTTCTTTTTTATTCTACCAAAAATTTCCTGACCATGACCTTTGTCCCTGACCTTGACCCTAACACTAACTCTGGCAAACCTTGATCTTGATATTGTTTTCTTTATTTTGTTCTTTATTTTTTATTCTTTATTTTTAATTATTATTTTTTTTACACACTTTTGTTTGTGCATATCTTCCTCTCCTGCTAGAAGAGAAAGCTACAATATATCTTTCTCTTCATTCAGAAAAAGAAGTAAACACAGGGACGGGCTCACAGTAACTGATTACTGTGATAGCCAATCAAGGCTATCACAGTGATCAGGTGACCCAGGACCAGGAAACCTGCAGTCGCTGAGAGCTCGGTCTCTGTGCTGGCATGCACTGTGTGATGCACTCCCAGCACAGTGAGAGATAGAAAAGACTCACTTCCGTGATGCCACATATGTCCATACGGATGGTGAGAAGGGGTTAAAATAGAAGATTATATCTGACTGATTGCAATTCGAAATGTTTCCTTTTCTCCAGTATCTATGTATGAATTCCTCTGGGGCAACACGAAAAACATTAAAAACCGCACATTCACAAAAGCTGACAAATTGTTTATGTGACTGGATTTTGCAAGTTTGGTATTCTTTTTCTGCTTCAGGCTATTGTGTGGGCACAGATGGTGTACACCTGGGACTATGAAGTCCTGGATATCCAACACAACCTTATCTGCTGTCTGAACAAACCAAAGATATGTTGCTTTTTCCTTCGCATCCCTTATTCTCTTCTCCTACTTTCTGATTTCAGCCTTGTGTGACCTTATGAGGACTTTCAAAAGTGAAGCTCTACCTAATTAGGATAATAATACAAAAAAGTACCACAAGGCCTGAACAGGTCAGCCCAAAGATCCAAAGATTTTTTTCATACAGTACCTCTTTTTGTCTTGCGTGAGAACAGGTGTTCTGTACTTGCAAAATCAGAAAAAGATAAATTTGAAACCCAAGTTAAGAAAGGAACATGAGATAAATAGAGGAGCTACAGTAGTTCCACTCAGTTTAATTTACAGTATACTGGACTCAGAGAAAGGAGCTATGATTTATTAGTTGCAAATACTGTAAATACAGTATTCAGGAGTCAATAGTGGGGAAGAACCCAGACTGCGCGTGCTACATGTCCACGCCCCAGCAAATCATGTATAACTATATACAGAATATGTAGTCATGGACTTTGTGTGGACATATAGAATTGAAACGGAGTACTGTAAAAAAAAAACTTTGTTATGTACCATTAAGAATCTATTACACAACATTAAAAATTATAGAAAAATAACTTCAGTGCAATAGGTACTTCCTTATAATTGTGCAGCTAGTATGTAATGTGTTCCCACATATGACAAAATAAATAATGAAAAAATGCAGCCAACAAATAAACATGGAATACTTAATGATCAAACATACTTCATGATCATATATTCCAATGGATATATATATATATAGACGCACATATAATCTGTAATATCCACAGTGCTTGTGAGACTTTATACAACATAAATCGTGAGACTTTATACAACATAAATCGTGATGAAAAGTCCCATGTATTCCATGATAACTTTGTGTAAACAGGTTTAATCACACCACTATATTCAAGTGTACAGTGCTACTGTATCACCCCTTTGTGCTCCTCCACCTCCGACACACTTATGTGCTCACCTCAAAGTTTGACCCATAGTGACAGATCAAACTACACTTTTCCCTTTTAACCTGGGCAGGTATATATGGTACAAAGTCTTCCCACTCTTTGCCAACTCTTTGCCAACACTTTGTATAGATCCAATCCACTGCATAATCATGTAAAGAAATTCTGAATATTGTGTAGTATGTACAACCAAAAATAGCCTTTATTAAAAATATATATATCCACTCACATTAAAATGTGTCCTCCTGGGACACCACAGTGTAAAAAAACTCACTATACAGTGCTCCAGATTGTTTAGATGCTGTAATCCCACTTGCAAAATGGCAGCACGTAGACTTCTGGTTTGTGGCTTGACATCATCGGCACACCAAACGCGTTACGTCACAACATGTGACGCCTGATGATAGGTAGGAGGAGAACCAGGAGACAGCAGAGTCTTGGAGGCCAAGAGAGTGGAGTTTTTTGAGGAGGAGGGTAAGGACAACAGTATCAAAAGCCACAGAGAGGTCAAGTAGTAAGAGTATGGAGTAGTGACCATTAGTTTTAGTAGTTAGGAAATCATTAGTGAGTTTTAGTAGGGCAGTTTAAGTGGAGTGGAGTGAGCAAAAGCCGGACTGTAAGGGCTCAAGAATGTTGTTGTCAGTGAGGTAGGAGCTCAGGTGATTGTAGACTAAGCGTTCTAAGAGTTTAGAGGTAAATGGGATCAGGGAGATGGGTCTTAAGTTTTTCAGGTTGGTGGGGTCCAGCAAGGGCTTTTTAAGTATGGGAGTGATCTGTGCATGCTTTAGAGGGGTGGGGAAGCTGCCAATAGAGAGGGAGAGATTCAAAATATGAGTGAGGAAGCATAGGACAGAAGCAGAGGGTGACCGTAGTAGATGAGAGGGGACAGGATCCAGGGGGCAGGTGGTGAGGCAGGCTTCTGTGAAAAGTTTAATGACCTTTTCAGTAGTAGCAAGGTCAAAAGAGGAAAGTGTTGACCGAGGTTTAGTACAAGGTATGCTAAGTGGGATAGATGTCTGTGTAGTGGCAATGCCTCTACGAATTGCATCAATCTTGTTTTTGAAATGATTTGCAATCTCGAAAGCAGTGAATGAGTTACTGGGTGGAGGTGCAGGTGGAGAAAGTAGAGAGTTAAAAGTAGAGAAGAGGCAACGAGGAATATATGACAAGGTATTAAAAAGAGTGACAAAGTAGGCTTGTTTGGCAGCATGGAGGGAGGATTGTATGTCAAGAAAGCAGATTTATATAGGGTGAATGCTTGCTGAAATTTGGTTTTACACCACAATTGCTCCAGTGCACAACTATGTATCTTAAGATTTCTGGTGTTGTCAGTCTGCCACATTTGTAATGGTCAGGGCCTGATACTTTGTGTAGTTAGAGGAGCAAGTGAGTCTAATGTGGATGAAAGTGAACTGTTTTAGACAGCAGTGGCCAGGTCAGGGCAAAACAAGGGAGAGATTCTGTCATAAAGGCAGTCAGTTGCAGAGTGGAAAAGACAAGGGTTTAAGTGAAGGTTTCTACGGGTAATTGTTTGCTGCTTGGAGGGATAAGTGTTTGAAGATGAGGACACTGTGAAGGTGATGAGATTGTGATCAGAGAGAGGAAAGGAGGTGTTTGTGAGGTTGTAGGAAGTGCAAAGATAGGAGAAAACAAGGTCCAGTGTATTCCCATCAGAGTGAGTGGAGGGCTCTATCCATTATGTTAAGGCCAAAGATGAGGTTAGGTTGAAGAGTTGGGATGTAGCTGGGTTGTTCACAGTAATGGGGATGTTAAAATCTCCAAGAATAATAGTGGGTATTTCAGAGAATAGAAAGTAGGGTAGCCAAGCAGAGAAGTCATCCAGAAAGCGCAGCACCGGTCCAGGAGACTGTTAGATCATGGCAATCCTCAGAGAAATGGGAGAAAACATCAGAATGCAGCGAGTCTCCAAAGAAGAGAAGAATAGAGAGGGAGGGTTAGGCAGGACTTGAAAGGTGCTCAGTGGGGATAGCAGCAAACCAACTCCATCTCCTTTCCGACCATTGGGTCTGGGTGAGTGAGTCCAAAGAAGGCCTCCATAGGAAAGTACAGCAGAAGAAGCAGAATCTGATGCTTGAAGTCAGGTTTTTGTAATTGCTAGTAGGTTAAAGGAGTGGGAGACAAAAAGGTCATGGACAGAAGTGAGCTTACTACAGACAGAGTGGGTTTTCCAGAGCATGTGGACTGAGATCAAATTGAGTGAATTGCAGCTATTCCTGGAGGAAGGAGGGTGGCTGGTGTAAGGGTGGGAAACTGGAAGATATCCCCAGAGATTAGGAGAAGAAGGAGGGTAAGGAAAGTAAGATGGGAGCGGGATGTATATGAGTGCACATGCCTTCCTGTCCTGGTGTTTGTGTTAGCAGGTGAGTAAAGTATCAGCAGAATGTGATGGGAGCAGTAGTAGGGAGATGGTAAAAGTGAGGGTGATATGTATTAGCTTTGGGGTGGAGCAGAGGAGTAAAGAAATGAAATTTTGAGAATGGAGAATAGTAATATAAAAAGGAGGAGTAGAGTGGGCATATTAAAAGTTACATGGAGTGGCAATCAAGATTGTAGGAGATCTTTCCCAGGGTGTTTGCTTGCTGTCCATCCAGCGTGCAGTAGAGTTATTTGTTGTATCTTCCTGCTGCTTGAGTTATCCCGCTTTAGTTAAACTGCTGTGTTCAACTGCTCTTTTGCACTCCAGCAGAAAATGCACTGCTGTGTTCAACTGCTGTTCTGTACTCCAGCAGGAAATGCACTCACACAGGAAAAATGCCCCCATCTGCGACTGAACCCCCAGTCTATTGCACATGCTATGAATTACAGTCTACCCTACTGAGTGATATTACTCTATTAAACATTAGGAGTGGGTTTCAGTGTGCTGATTCCATTACATGTGCGCCTCAAAGAAGGATTCCCAAAATACATTGAGGTCACATGGGAACGTTAATCAGAATCTTTGCATGTTGTGAACCCCTATGTGGAGAGTGATTTTTAATGTTGTGTAATAGATTTTTAATGGTACATAACAAAGTTGTTTTTACAGTACTCAGTTTCTCTTCTATATGTCCACACAAAGTCCATGTCTGCATATACTGTTTATAGTTGTACAGTGTCCAGGAGTCATATGTTTGTGCAGCTTTATAGGTGAACTGGTTGCGTGTTTGATGTTTTATATATATGTTTGCCTCAAACACACACTGATAAACATGAAGCAAACAAGTACAATTTAAAGCCAAGTGTATATGATGTGAGTGTAATAGAACTGATGATTCTTTTTGTGTGTGTATCATATTTTAGGGGTATGTTTCTGGATACAATTCTTCCATCCCGCGATGAAAATGGTGTGAGGCCTCCTATAGGTCAACGAACACGTCTCAGTAAAGGAGATATTGCACAGGCAAGGAAGCTCTATAGATGTCCAGGTACTGCAAAACTGTGTATTGTTCAGCAAAAATACTTCAGTAGCTTAATTCAATGCTGCCAGAGTTCAGAGGTGGAGGAATGGGAAATGTGACAGCAAGCTTAAAAGATTTGGAATTGTCAGCCAAATGAGCACGCCCTAATATCATGTAACCTTTGCTAGCATTTCACTTATCAGCTTTTATTCTACTTTACTAGTGTAAAAAGGCAGCATGATTTTACACGCAGAGCCTCTTTATCTAAATCCTGATAACTAAAGAGAAATGAGCCCTCCCAGGTCTGCCATTTTGGTATGTCTCCAAAATAAATACAGTCAGCAGTCATAGTACCCATGTAAGTAGTTAACTCTCTAAAGTTACTGTTATGTATGCACTATAATAAATGAATTAACACGGTTTCTAGATGAGATGTAACATGCCATTTTGGCTATAAAATCCATTGGATTAAAATCCACATATCTGTCATTTTGTTATGCAGCTTGGTGCATTCATGTTGAATTAATAATTCTTATTGGGTATGAGAATGGCAGCTGACGTGCTCACAAAGTTTATCTTCATATCTTCTCTGGCAATAAGCTCATATTCTGTGTGACAGTGGTTCTATTAAATATATCTGTATGCGGAAATAGCTTTTTGCTTTTAGATCTGAATTGTCATTCTTGACTATGTAAACCTAAATGTACTAATTCTGTATAAGTATGAAAGAAAGCACAGGGAGTTGTTATATGAATTATTTTTTGGGAATTTTGGTGTAGGCATATATTTTGTTAAAACATTTAAAGGAGCAGTTTGCCTAAAATTAATAATGTTAAATCACTGAGCTGCCAAAACACCTGTCAGAGCGCCAGAAAGGTCTTTCTCACATGTCCTGAATTTTTCAGTTATTTAATATTAAGGAAAATACAGCATGGTTCCTGAAATACTCCCTGCTGCAGCAGTAGGCACAGACGACTTGGGAGGCTGAGCTGGGGAGAGCTTTGATGGTAGTACTTGATTAATTTCAACCAGGACCATCTATATCTGAAATAGCAGGAATGAGAGGATTAATCATTTTACAAATATATACATCACCCAGACAATTTTCATGGCTTTTCATTTTGTGAGTTACTTAATCCTGCTGGCTACAGGAAACAGAGAGCATATTTATCACAATTGTGTATAACCTAATTTTTGCACCCTAGATTTTATTTTGAGACACAGGTGTATTGTATGTTTATTCACTCATACTGTATATGATTTGTTGACATTTATTGTTTTTCTTATTTTATGGAATTGCACATTTACATAGATACTTATCATTGACTTTACAGAAAGGGTTTAGGGCAGCACCTTTTTTTTGCAAATAGGGAGCACTGCATTGATATTTATTCAGTGTAGTTGATAGTCAGTGTAAATTGGGTACTTTCTTTTTTTATAAATAACTATCTTTATTGAACATTTTTCAATACAGAAGTAAGAAACCATGTACATAGCTCAACAGCAGCAAGGCTGAACAGCAGGTTACAATGATCCGGTTGTCAGGAAACAATAGAGTTCCATGTAAAGTCAGAGTAAAACATGTTAGACATTCTCATATATGATCTGATACTAAAGTAGACTGATGTAACTAAAAATATTGTATGCATCTACTGAGACTATCGGGGTACCGTGTAAGATACCATCCCAGTTAACATTGTGAGACATTGGGTAAACAATATGGCTATGTAACAAACTAAATAAATTAAAAGAGAAAGAAAGAAGAGAAGAGGTGAATCCATGTCTCCCCGTATCCTAGGCCCGAACACTAAATTAATAGTCAGGTTATCCAAAGCAGATCAAGAGATCCTCTAGGATGAGACTTCTTTTAAGTGTCAGGTTATCCAAAGCAGATCAAGAGATCCTCTAGGATGAGACTTCCAAACCTGGTTATACCTATGCATTGTAGCCCTTAGGCGTGTGGTCTTCATTTCAATAAGTTCCACATCCCTAATTAAATGGGGTACTTTCAAAGTTAAGATGCAATATATGGAGCCCAATTAAGGAAGGATAGCTACTTAATTACATAGATGGACCAGAAACCACTAAAAAGTGGAAAACATCTACTCACAAGTAGATGTCTAAGATAGTCAAAGAAGACAGTATATAGACGGGATTAAAAAATATTTGTAAATGCAACCCATGTGGTGTCAATACAACCAAACTTTGGGAATGGAGTACCTTATGCCTTTTTTCGTTTATCAACTTTCTCACTGTGCTGGTTCTTGCTGTTTGATTGCTCAGACACCAAGCACTGCCACATAGGGGCAGGGAGATGGTTATTGGCCTCTGAATTTTTCATGCATTATTTTTTCTACGAATAAGGACATAACTGGCTTGACTCATTTTGAATTTTTTTTCCTGTCATCTACATACTAGTTTTTCATTGTGACTTAATATTGTAATCACCTTTGTACTGTATGTCTTGCAGCTTGTGGAGAAACATTACAAGATTCCACAGGCAATTTCTCATCTCCTGGATTTCCAAATGGTTATCCTTCATACACACACTGCATTTGGAGAATTTCCGTGACCCCTGGAGAGAAGGTAATCATTCCTTAATGCGATTTTGACAGAGTAAATGTTTATCTTATCTTTTCATCTCTCTTGTGACTTATAACCATGTGTTCTTAGCTCAAAACCTGCACTTTATTTGCAGAAGTACCACATCAAAATCCCTGTAAATATTTTTGATCTTCTTCTCTGTCTACTTCTAAATGGTCTCTAAAATAGTAATTTACTGTCTTGATAATGGATGAGCTAGAGTATAAAAATAACAGTTATGACTTTACTACAAACTTAGCGTATTCCTCTACAGCTTTTCTTTATGTGACCCATAAATCAATTGTGTAACACTTGTCTTATAAAAGGAAAGTTTCATCCACTGTATGCAGCATTGTGATATTTGCACCTTCATGACATTAAATTACAGAAAAAAATGTTTTCAGTCCAGGTAGAAGAATGAACACAGTGGGGTTAAATTACTAAAGGCAGATAGGCTATTCACTTTGCAAAATAAATTTCCCTTCACTTAGGGAATGTGATGAAAATTAACTTTGCAAAGAATACCCAATCACGTACAAGGAAAAACAGTATTTTTGCTTGCAGATGATTGAATGATGGAAGTCAGCACAACTACACCTCATTCACTAATATAAGGAAACATTCCCCTGTGAAATAAAATGTCCCCTGGGAATTTTAAAGGGACATTTTCCTTAATAAGGTGGAGTCACTGGGAAGAAGTGCCTAGTGGACAGAAGGCGTTGGAGGATCAACCCAGCTGAGGAACCTCAGTGTGTGAATCCTTACAGGCGCATTGATATTATACTGAAGGTGTCAGTTCTGTGAGCACTGAGGTGGCACAACCTAAATCAATGGAGCACTCACTATCTAAAAGGGATACTTTGCATAAGAGTTTCTGTGTCTATCACAAGTTCCTGAACTGTATGGACATTTAAATAGGGACATTTGGATTTACTAGACATTGTGAGAAGCAGTTGGATAGTAATATATAAGAAGCACTTAATATATGTTTTTTATAGCATTTATACGTTGATGTATGCACTTCAAATACTTATATTTAAATTTTCTTTATTATTTTTCCATCAGCATATTTAGGTTGATGGTACATATACATGTTATTAGATGTTAGTGATGCAAACCACACAAAATGTTAATTTTTTTTTAGCAACACAGCATTTCATTATTTTATTTGAGTTCACAGCTAGATTGTGGGAACACAATTTTGATGCTAGCAGCTGTTTACATCAAATTCATCCACCGGATTTGTTTGCAAACACTATTGCAGGTAGCACAGGAGTAACACTTTGCATATTTCTAAGTATTAGAATTGTCCCATATTTTACATAGTGGGTTTTATGGAAATGGCAAGTTTGGTATACACACTGCTCACAAAAATTAAAGGAACACTTTGAAAACACATCAGATCTCAGTGGGGAAAATATCATGCTGGATATCTATACTGATATGGACTGGGTAATGTGATAGGAACGTAAGGATGCCCCATCATTTGATGGAAATGAAAATTATCAACATACAGGGGACTGAATTCAAAGATACCTCAAAAATCAAAGAGAAAAAATTATGCAGCAGGCTAGTCCATTTTGCTGAAATTTCATTGCAGCAACTCAAAATGGTACTCAGTAGTTTGTATGGCCCCCACGTTCTTGTATGCATGCCTGACAATGTCGGGGCATGCTCCTAATGAAATGATGGATGGGATCCTAGGGTATGCCTCCCGTATCTGGATCAGGGCATCACTGAGCTCCTGGACTGTTTGAGGTGTAACCTGGGAGCGTTGGATGGACCGAAACATGATAACCCAGAGGTGTTCTGTTGGATTTAGGTCAGGCGAGCGTGAGGACCATTCAGTGGTATCAATTTCTTCATCCTCCAGGAACTTCCTTCATACTCTTGCCACATGAGGCTGGACATTGTCGTGCACCAGGAGGAACACAGGACCCACTGCACTACCATGGGGTCTAATAATGGGTTCAAGGATTTAATCCTGATACTTAATGGCAGTCAGGGTGCCATTGTCAATCCTGTAGAGGTCTGTGCATCCCTCCATGGATTTGCCTCCCCAGACCACCACTGACCCACCAGCAAAACGGTCATGCTGAACGATTTTACAGGCAGCATAACCTTGTCCACGGCTTCTCCAGACCCTTTCATGTCTGTCACATGTGCTCAGGGTGAATCTGCTCTCATCTATGAAAAGCACAGGGCATCAGTGGCGGTCCTGCCAATTCTGGTGTTCAATGGCAAATGCCAATCGAGCGCTATGGTGCCGGGCAGTGAGCTTACGGCCCACTAGAGGACCTCGGGCCTTCAGGCCAAGCGTATGAAGTCTGTTTCTGATTGTTTGGTCAGAGACAATCACACCAGTGGCCTGCTGGAGGTCATTTTATAGGGCTCTGGCAGTGCTCATCCTTTTCCTCTTTCCACAAAGGAGCAGATACCAGTCCTGCTGATGCGTTAACAACCTTCTACGGCCCTGTATCGCTCTCCTAGAGTAACTGTCTGTCTCCTAGAATCTCCTGCATGCTCTTGAGACTGTGCTGGGAGACACAGCAAACCTTCTAGCAATGGTAAGTATTGATGTGCCATCCTGGAGGAGTTGGAATGCCTGTGTAACCTCTGTAGGGTCCAGGTATTGCCTCACACTGCCAGTAGTGACACTGACCCTAGTCAAATCCAAACCTAGTGAAAAACAGTCAGAAAAGATGAGTAAGAAAAAAATGTCAGTGGTCTCCTCCTGTAAAACTATTCCTGTTTTGGGGGTCATCTCATTGTTCCCCATCTAGTGGTTAATTTCAATAACACCAAAGCAGCTGAAACTGATTAACAACCCCCTCTGCTACTTAACTGACCAGATCAATATCCCAGAAGTTTAAATGACTTAATGCTATACTTTGATTAAAAAGTGTTCTTTTAATTTTTTTGAGCAGTGTGTGTGCACAGAAGTATATTCAAGTTCTTTAGAGTAAAAAAAACAATCTTTATACAGACTCCACAGACTAGTAGAATGAGGTGCTGAAACTCTGCTGCATTTGTTTTATGCTACATGCTTATTAGAACACAAGACTGATATACTCAAACACTATTGTCTCAAACTTTGAGCTACAGACAAATTTCCCACACAATGTGGATACAGATGTATTCTGATGTGTCTATACAGAAACAAGTCTGTATTAAACATGCCAATGTGTTTGTGTAAAATCAAACCTTTTGCGTTTTTAAGAAAAACGGATTATTTAGATTACAATCTTTACCATATAAAGAACCAACATCAAGGAAAAATGGTTTGTGTTTGATTATTTTTCATTGTTTATTTTTCTTAATGGACCTTTTTGTATCCTTAAATGTATTTTGGTGCTTAGATAAAATAAGGTTACTATTACGAAATCCAAGTCACCATTTTGTACCTATAATAGAGTAAGCATATTTGATATGTATTCATTTTCACATACTTTTTATAGTTCAAATCAATTACAATTCATATTTTATATATATATATATATATATATATATATATATATATATATATATATAATATACGGGCTGATTTACTAAAGGAGTTGAAAATCTTCACACCAAAAATTTGGTGAACATTCATTTCAGTTATCCAATCATGTGAAAAGCATTTGCACGATTGTGTATTCACAGTGAACAGGAATTAGCTTTTCATATGATTAGATAATTGAAGGCGAACATTCACAGAATTTTTAAGTAAAGAATGTGTAAACAACAAAGTGGCTACCCCATCAAGCAATGAGCATCAGCAGAGTAGGTCTAGATAGTACAGTATTTGCTTTGGCCTAGGTTCACACTATTGCAGGTGTGGGAGCGTGGATAAATCACATGTATCCCAGCACAAGCATCCAGAGTGGGCTGCTCTTTAGCAGATGCACGTGAGTGCCATACATTCTTAATGGAACCCCCACACGTCTGAAAACTGTATGGTTTCACAGCACCATGTGGTTCGCTGTGCTGCATTTCGAGAAAGGGAAGTAAACATGAAAAACCTTTTCTCTGTGTTTCCAGCAGGTACACCAGATGAATCAAATAAATGTGCTGCTGTGTCCACATAAATGTACTTGCACAGAGCCGTGTGAACCTAGCCTTACTGTTAAATTTGATTTATGGTTATATTAATTTATTTCTCCCACACAGATCTTCACATACACAGATGATAAACATTACTGTTAGAACGATTTTTCATAATTCTGTTACAAAATTTTCATTTTGATATTATCCTAGCTGCAACTGTGCGCTGTACATTGAACTATTGAAGCATTATATCTAAATACTATGATGAGTTTTGTCCAACAATGTTAACAAGTTTATAAACTGGTTTTCTATATATTTTATTTTGCTTCCTTTTTTTCTTACATTGCCTGTTCACTTGTTGGCTGCTTCTATCTAATTTTAAAACTTATACAAGCTTTTATGAACTAGGTAATGGAAAAAAGGTGTGTTCCTACGCCTGAGTTTAATAATTCCTTGTTAAATCAACATATACAAAAACACTCTATATTCACTTTAGGTAATCTGAACAGCATTTGTGCTGTCAAGGTCAATGAGATGCACACAAGTTACATTAACTGATGCTATAATGCAGTGGCAGAATTTGCTTACGAGGCCAATTCTGTGCTAACTAATCTGACATCCTGTGTCTAATTATTTACAATGGAGATTCAAAGCAGTGCTTTCTCCTGATCTGTCAGGCTCAGCAATCACTACTGCTACATAATGCAAATAGATGTAATGAGATTTCACATTACACACCTCTTCTATCTCCCTCTTGTAATGTATGGCAATAAACCTGTGTATATAAGGAGGGAATTGCATAAGTGATGTACAGCAATTTGTTATGCTGACAACAGAAGGGCAATGATACAATCTCAACAAACTGATCTTGTGTTAATAATAAAAATATTCTACATGTTTATTTCTACTCATTGCTAGCAGTAGAGAGGAAGAGAGAGAGTATATATATATATATATATATATATTTCATTATTACAGGTACTTATATAGTGCTGTCAATTTAAGCAGCGCTTTACATATATATTGTACATTCACAGTTCACAGTCCCTAACCCTTATGGGGCATACAATCTAAGGTCCCTAACTTACATTCATACATACATACACATACTAGGGCCAATTTAGAAAGGATCTCCATGCAGAGGAAACCCACGCAGGCACAGGGAGAACCTGGAAACTCCAGGAACTATATATATATATATATAGAGAGAGATATACAGTGCATATAAAATGTCTACACACCCGTTAAAAGGTCAGGTTTCTATGATGTAAAAAAATTAGACAATGATAAATAATTTCAGAACGTTTTTCACCTTTAATGTGACCTATAAACTGTACAACTCAATTGAAAAACAAACTAAAATCTTTTAGGACGGGGGGGGGGGGAGTAAACATAAAAAACTAAAATAATGTGGTTGCATAAGTGTGCACACCCTCTTATAACTGGAGATGTAGATGTGTTCAGAATTAAGCAATCATATTCAAAATCATGTTCAATAGGAGTCAGTACACACCTGCCATCATTTAACGTGCCTCTGATTAACCCACAATAAAGTTCAGCTGTTCTAGTAGGTCTTTCCTGACATTTTTTTTAAGTCGCATCATACAGCAAAAGCCATGGTCCACAGAGAGCTTCCAAAGCATCAGAGGGATCTCATTGTTAAAAGGTATCAGTCAGGAGAAGAGTACAAAAGAATTTCCAAGGCATTAGATATACCATGGAACACAGTGAAGACAGTCATCATCAAGTGGAGAAAATATGGTGCAACAGTGACATTACCAAGAACTGGACTTCCCCCCCAAAATGAATAAAAAGAAGAAAACTGGTCTGGGAGACTGCCAAGAGGCCTACAGCAACATTAAAGGAGCTGCAGGAACATCTGGCAAGTACTGGCTGTGTAGTACATGTGACAACAATCTCCTGTATTCTTCATATGTCTGGGTAGAGTGCAAAGACGGAAGCCTTTTCTTACAAAAAACACCTCCAAGCCCGACTAAATTTTGCAAAAACACATCTGACGTCGCAAAAAGCATGTGGGAAAATTTGTTATTGTCTCATGAAACCAAGGTTGAACTTTTTTTGGCCATAATTCCAGAAGATATGTTTGGTGCAAAAACAACACTGCACATCACCAAAAGAACACCATACCCACAGTAAAGCATGGTGGTGGCATCATCATGCTTTGTGGCTGTTTTTCTTCAACTGGAACTGAGGCCTTAGTCAAGGTAGAGGGAATGATGAACAGTTACAAATACCAGTCAATATTGGCACAAAACCTTTAGACTTCTACTAGAAAACTGAACATGAAGAGGAACTTCATCTTTCAGCATGACAACGACCCAAAGCATACATCCAAATCAACAAAGGAATGGCTTCACCAGAAGAAGATTAAAGTTTTGGAATGGCCTAGCCAGACCCCAGACCTGAATCTGATCGAAAATCTGTGGGGTGATCTGAAGAGGGCTGTGCACAGGAGATGCCCTCGCAATCTGACAGATTTGGAGTGTTTTTGCAAGGAAGAGTGGGCAAATATTGCCAAGTCAAGATGTGCCATACTGATAGACTTATACTCAAAAAGACTGAGTGCTGTAATAAAAGGTGCTTCAACAAAGCATTAGTTGAAGGGTGTGCACACTTACTGCAACCATATTATTTTAGTTTTTTTATTTTTACTTCTCTCCGTCTAAAAGATTTCAGTTTGTTGTTCAACTGAGTCACACAGTTTATAGGTTACATTAAAGGTGGAAAAAGTTCTGAAATTATTTATCTTTGTCTCATATTTTACATCACAGAAACCTGATATTTTAACTGGGGTGTGCAGACTTTGTATATCCACTGTACCTTGAAAGTCTACTGGATTAAACATGTCCAGGTTTTCTCTTATCACCTCCTCCCATGCTCGACTCCAAGACTTCTTCCAAGCTTCTCCCATCCTATGGAATTCCCTACCCCAATCTGTCCGATTATCTCCTAGTCTATCAACCTTTAGATGACCCATGAAAACCCTTCTCATTAAAGAAGCCTATATATTATGTTGCCAAAAGTATTGGGACCCCTGCCTTACACACACTTTAATGGCATCCCAGTTTTAGTCCATAGGGTTGAATATTAAGTTGGCCCACTTTATGCAGCTCTAACAGCTTCAACTCTTCTGGGAAGACCGTCCACAAAGTTTAGGAGTGTATCTATGGGAATGTTTGACCATTCTTCCAGAAGTGCATTCATGAGGTCAGGCACTGATGTCGGAAGAGAAGGCTCGCAGTCTCTGCTCTAATTCATCCCAGTTCATTCGGGTTGAGGTGCAGGCCAGTCAAGTTCCATCATCGCAAACTCGCTTATCCATGTCTTTATGGACCTTGCTTTGTGCACTGGTGCGCAGTCATGTTGGAACAAGAAGGGGTCATCCCAAAACTGTTCCCACAAAGTTGGGAGCATGAAATTGTCCAAAATGTCTTGGTATGTTGACGCCTTAAGAATTCCCTTCACTGGAGCTAAGGGAACAAGCCCAACCCCTGAAAAACAACCCCACACCATAATCCCCCATCCACCAAACTTTACAAGTACCGTTCTTCTGGCAACCACCAAACCCAGACATGTTTATCGGATTGCAGAGAGAGAAGCATGATTCATCACTTCAGAAAACATGTCTCCATTGCTCTAGAGTCCATTGGCGGCATGCTTTACACCCCTGCATCCGACGCCTTGCATTGCACTTGGTGATGTAATTTAAACATCTAAAATTACCCATTTAATTTAATTAAATATAAACATCTAGCCATGCTATAGAGATGGGCTTAATTAGTGAGCAGTCCATCTTCCTATGTACAGAGAATTAAGAACCTCTTTAACCTTTTTAATAGTAGTGTGAAAAATTATATTTTTTCTCAGTTTTTTACCAATGGTTAACAAGTGATGTAATTAGTAGAGTATATAGGCAAGTAAAAATACAATGAACACATAGTTGTAGCCCTCAGAAATAAAACATTGGTGCCTACCATCATAATCTTTCTCTGTACACAGAAGACTGTTTAATATAGATATCTTTTCCAACCACCACCATCCTTAACATTTTGAAAGCATTTTCTAACTTCAGAGCCCTGAACAAGTACCAATAAGTTAGATGTTCTCAATATCTCTTTATCTTCCACCTTTCTTACGCAACCACTCCCTTTTACATAGCAATCAAAAGCAATTCAACATTTAGGCATCTATATACCAGCTGATCTGCGGAATATGCGGAACTTTGCTGAACCCACTGACATTATTCTTGATTTCCTCTCCAGATGACATTCTCTCTTGCTTTCCTATCTACAAAATGTAAATATCATCTGGATAGACATTGTCTCCCAGTTTTTTGTGCAAATTCTAGATGATTACACTACTAAGCTCATTATTTTAACATAAAACACCTCCCTTGGTAAATGTTTACATGCTGACCAGAAATATACTGATAAGAAATACAAAAGTGTCCAAATTTATCCATCTAATTTAAAAAATTGCACTACAATAGGATGCTGATTCTTTCCTACTGTAATATTATAACTAAAGCAATGCATGTCTGAAAGATTACTAATGAATGTGTAAGTACCTAAATAAAAGCCATTATGTGTTTATGTAATTTTTTTTTAAATGAATACATAACTGCATTATTTTTTACACGCTATATTGCTTAGAGCTCAGCTTTAAGCCTATGGAGAGTAAAGGGTCAGGAGGAGAGAGATCCAGAATGATTGCTTATCTGTCAGGAAATAATGACAATTAAACAGGTTGGGCTGCAGATCAGTCGTTTGTGGCTGCCTGAAGGTACCACAAGCATGAAGTTGAAAGGTGCTTACCTAAGGGTATCCTTAGGGAAAATGAACTAAGGTATAGAAATTTGAGTTTGTTTTCAATGTTAATAATTAAAAATATAGAAAAAAGGTCTGTCTTTACTGGCCTAATGATCCTGGATTGGCACTACAGATTGGTATTCCAATAGCCACAAAAAGTAATTGCAACTTCTAATACATTGGCACAAGTGTTTTTACTACTTCTATATTTGTAAGAAAAGTTTGACATATCAATTTGAGAAGGTTGTAGTTCCAACATAACCCTTTGTTAAACAGCATGCATAATCCAACTTGTTGTTTTGCAGATTGTCCTGAATTTTACAACTATGGACCTTTATAAGAGCAGTCTCTGTTGGTATGACTATATTGAAGTTAGAGACGGTTACTGGAGAAAATCCCCTCTGCTCGGTATGATGTACAAAGTACCTTTGTTTGACCTATTTTTAAAGCAATACTCTGCTTTTTAAATACACTATAGTTGTTCTTAATTTTGAACTCCTAGATAACATTATACTCCCCCTTTTCTTTTTATTAAATACCCAGATTGCCTTTGTATACTGCTGATATATTTTACATAACATCTATTACACAAACCAACACACATTTTGGTGCATCAAATGTTAGGCCTGTTTCTGGGTATATTTGACCCTGTGTCCAGTTCTGAAGACCTCACTTACAAAAAGATATTGATAAGATAGAACGAGTCCAGAGACAGGTAACAAAAATGGTGAAAGGTCTGGGTAATAAAACATATCAAGAGCGACTTCAGAAACTTACCATGTACAGTCTGGAGGAAAGAAGGAAAATGGGAGACATGATTGAAACCTTTAAATACTTCAAGGTGAATAAGGTTCAGGAGGGCAGTATTTTCAACACAAAACCAAAATCAAGAACACTGGGACATGACCTTAAACTAACTGGAGGAAAGTTCAAAACTAGTCTCAGAAAGTACTATTCTACTGAAAGAGTAGTTGAGCCAGTCAAAAGTAAGTAGCTTCAATATGCTCGGGCCAGGCATAGATCTATACTCAGACAAAAGAGTTAACAAAAAACAAACAAAAAAACAACCCCCCACACACACAAAAAACCCCCACAAACAGAAGCATACAAACACCCCCCCCCCCCAAAAAAAAACACCCCCCCCCAAAAGAAAAACAAAACAGGCAGACTTGATGTTTAATACACACATGTTCATTTACTTTTATTATTGATACCTGTAGCTACATTTGTTTTCAAAGAGAGAACACTGCTTTTTATATGAACTTTTTCATGGCCCTAAAATAGACACTATGGGGTTCATTTACTAAAACTGGAGAGTCTAAAATCTGTTGCAGCTGTGCATGATACACAATTTGCTTCTATTCTAACCACAGCTTGTTCAAATAAGCTTTGACAAATAACCTGTAAACTGATTGGTTTCTATGCACAACTGCACCAGATTTTGCACTCTTCAGTTTTAGTACATCAACTCCACTATATTTATTCAGTGTATCAATGCTCTGTAACTGAAACACAGGTACTGTAGATTAAGTTCAGTTTAATGGTATTTGGCACAGATAATTCCCAGTGTAGGTATTTGGTGCCAAGACAAGTTAGTGTTTTTCAACATTTCCGTGGATCTGAACCTTGAAGTATACTTGTCATTAAAGAGATATACAGGTTTTCATTGCTGGCTTCCTTGTGAAAATGCTATTTACTCTGCTGTGTTTGGCTTCAACATTTCATGACCTGGAACAATCAAACAAGCAAATTAAAGTCTGAGAAAAGTCAGAATTCCTTTCCCCCATACTTATTCATGGTTAAGCCATGTCATTTGCATGGCAGCCATGGAACTAGCTTATTCAGAGTTGAGAGGTCAGTGGTGCCATTTTTGTTTAATCTATGCTGAGACCCTGCCTTTACTAAAACACTGCATTTTATCCTAATCCCTGAAATAGACATGTAACTTCCCCCCAGCAACAGCTAACTAAGCTTAATCTTTAATACATAAAGAATAAGTCTACATACAAAGTCAAACAAACTCACACTTGCCTTTCCCAGTTGCATCCTTTGGTGTTTCCCGAGTTACTCAGGCCTGAAGACCTGAGACTTATGAGCATATTTATAAAGCAGTGAATGTGAGATTTACCAATTATTCATTGCAGGTGAATCTGTCTGTGTTTTAAATGACAGGGAATGATAACGCATCTTGAAAACCTTAATAAAACCTCCAATGCAAAGTAAATCCCCTCAAATGCTTACCCACCTTGTTGGCATCATCAGTGGAAAAGTGTCCTCTCCTATTCTGAAATCTACCAGTGCCAAGAAATTGGCACTGAGAACCACTGATCTGGAAGATTGTGGCCACAAGTGTAGCTGCTGCTTGGAGCTTTGTTAATATATGGGACCTGGACTCTGTAGTTTTTTTGTACATCTATTACAAATTCTAATGTTTCAGCAAACTTAAATGCCCTATTTCTGCATGTACTGTATACATGAACCCATGCAAACATAAGGTGAAGGCACAAGCCCAATTCTGATCTAAATATCATAAATGTTAGCCTCCAAGCTGATGTGTTTTTATGTAATAGCATGCATTCTTTGGTCATTTAACATGTTAATTTTTCTAAATTAGAGTATATTCTTAATTATTTTAGGCAGGTTTTGCGGTGATAAAGTGCCAGAGGTCCTGACAACAACAGACAGCAGAATGTGGATAGAGTTTCGAAGCAGCAGCAACTGGGTTGGCAAAGGATTTGCTTCAATCTATGAAGGTGAGATAATGTATACAGGGTGACTTAGGAAGTCAGTTTATTGTCTTGGAGTAAAGTATATGTTTAGCCCAAACTTTTTCCTAGTTTTAGATTAAAGTATGGAAAAATGAGTAGCTATGTCATGCGTACATCACCGCCTGTGTCTCTACTGGTTAGATTTCCTCTTCTCTGCTTGTCCTACTGACCATTGTCACAAAGACAGAAAGTGATGGGAAATGGAAAATGTTTTCATTGTCACCAAAACAAGAGGTGACAGTAAATCTTTCAGTGAGACATGTGCTCTGGTGGCAACTGTCTAAAAGGGGATTCTACCCCATTTTGTAGAGATTTCCTCTCACTTCCTGCTGCATCTCCAGGACAGAAAGTAAAGGGAAATTTCCCCAACAGGCTAGAGACAGGACTTTACACCTTTCCTTTTGCTACCGAAGTCTAAAGAAAAAGGTTTTGGCTATTTAAACTCTTAGGCAGTTCAAATCATGCTGTGCAGTTACTAGTGTTGTACATGTACAATACATGCTTTAATAACCCAAGAGTTAGCTATGATAATTTTAACATACTGTATCTCTGCATTGTCAGGGAAATTTGAGAATTGTAGTTCATTAGCTGCTAAACTGGTTTTTAAGCTGTCCATATTTATCTTCAAATATGTGATCTTTCTTAACAAAATTGCTAATTAGATATATTTTACTTTCATGATCTGAGATAACAATCAAATTTAATCATTTACACTATCATATATTCACGATAACAGTACCTTTTGTCAAATCTGATTTTTTTCTATTTACCCATTTTTTTCAGCTATTTGTGGAGGAGAAATTCACAAAGACTCTGGCCAGATTCAGTCCCCCAATTATCCAGATGACTACAGGCCATCCAAAGAATGTATATGGAAAATAACAGTAGCTGAAAATTACAATGTCGGATTAACCTTCCAGGCATTTGAGGTAACATTATCTGACCTAAACTGGTGTTAGGATAAATTATATTGCTTTCAGAAATCTCTAATCCAGACTGCAGTGAACAAATTGCCATTGACAGGCCAACCTCCAGGCTAGACTCCTTTTCTATGCATACATTTTCAAGAGGATTAAATGAATATAAGCGTATTGGTTCTATTTGCATTAAACAGGTTTAAAGCCCTGACAATAGGCACTTTTCTCAGCCTCTTAATTATTTTAAATCAAGCCATAATGTAGCACCATTAAGTAAAACATCATTTAGTGGTGATCCATCTTTTTCTAATAAAACTAATGGTGTGTGTACATGTGTTGCATTTCATAGCCACTTCTATAAAAAATCCTTAATATCCAACTATATTTATTATGGTGCAGTACAATTTTGTGATGTCATTTAGCTGCTTGGTTTTACAAAATGTTAACATAAGGGCAGTGAAGGCTTGGTAACATTGTCTTATGACTTCATTATATACTGTATTTTCAGTATTGTTGCTTTGGCACTGTTTAGGAGAGCTTTGTGAAGAAAAACTGCTTTAACGATGAATCCCAGTTTAAATAAACAGCCCTGGTTGCTTCTTACTACAAACAAGGTGGGGATTAATCAGGGTCAGCATTTATATTGCCAGATGATTGCATGCTATTTTTATATTTCAATATTTTTATTGAAAAAAGAGATATACAAAAACAAGAACATAGAGACTTAGCCCACCTACAGGGTGAGTAGAGGCAAATAAACAGGTTCATAAGTATATAAGCACGTAATAAATATCAATCAATAATATTGTAAGCAAAAAAAATACAGCCCCCATGTGGAAGCAAATGTTCCATTGGTCAGTAAAATGGGCAGTTTAGTAACAAAAAGCAAAATAAACAAGAACATAACAGAAGAAAAAAAAAAGAAAAGAAGAAGGGGGGACGAGGAGAGAAAGAGAAGGAAAAAAGAAGAGGGGAAAGAGATGGTCAGCCACATTCCCATTAAGTGATAGAGATATACCTAACCCATGGTTCCCATGTGACCTCAAATTTAGAGGTATTATTGATAATGATACTCGTAAGTTTATCATTTATCATGATCCAATTAAGTTTTTGTTTGACCCAGTCTCGCGGAATAGATGACTGTTTCCAACTTCTAGCTATTGTAATTTGTACTGCTAACAAAATATAAAGAATTAATTTAACTGATTTCTTGGGAATATCAATGGGCAACAGATGAAATAGAGCTACCTCCGGAGTTCTGCGAATATTAATTCCCATTACTGAATAAAGAAAATTAAATATTCTAATCCAAAATCTATGGACCACTGGATATTTTCACCATACATGGAGCATAGTGCCCTCCTGTCCACAGTGTCTAAAGCAATTGGGTGACACGGATGGGTACATTTTAGCAAGATGTGTTGGAACTAGATACCAACGAAGAAATGTTTTATAATTGGATTCGATAAGAGTAGTATTGATCGAAATTTTAGATAGGGTATTGGCTGTAGTCCGCCAAGTGTCTAAATCTAAAGAGCTGTTCAGATCCCTTTCCCATTGAATCATATAGGATAGCTTGGTGAGTGGATCAACAAGGGGAGCATAGATAGCGGATAATCGACCCTTCATCCTCCCAGTAGCCCCACAGGAGATCTCTAGATGGGTGAGTGTGCAAGGTTCTGTGAGTAGATTGAGTTTACTGGTAATAAAGGACATCAGCTGATGATAACGGAACCGTTCACATGACGGCATCTGAAAAGTTGCCAAAAAGTATTGGAGAGAACGAGGATGAAGACCATCGAAGTAATCCCTAGTATGAAAAAGACCCTTATTTATCCACCAATGGAATACAGATGGCGATAGGCCATTAATAAACTTGGGGTTACAAAAGACAGGAGCTAATGGGGTATGTGGAGAGCAGAGAGATTTACGCGCCCGTCATCTATCCCAGACCGTTAAGGAATAGGATAATGTAGGACAAAGGATAGGAGGATGCAACCTTTTAGGAAGCCACATGAGAGCGCCAATAGCATGAGAATGACAAGATAAGGTCTCAATACGAACCCATTGGGGTACATAGCCCCTGGCAGTAGTACAAGAGAGCTGTGCCATCTGAGCTGCCTGAAAGTGAATCTGGAGATTAGGAAGTCCCAGACCACCATGCTTTTTTAGGGAGAATATAGTTGACTTGTTAACCCCAGGGTGTTTTCCTTTCCATATAAATCTAGATACTGCTGTTTGTAAAAGTAGAAGTTCCTGTTTGGGTACCATGATCGGTAAAGTCCTAAAGTAGTATAAAAGTCTTGGTAAAAAGGTCATCTTGATAGAATGGATTCTACCAAACCAGGATAGAGGAAGGTCCTCCCAGTCATGTAAGTCAGCTTTAAGTTGTTTGAACAGCGGGGGATAATTAGTCTTATAGAGTGACGAGATAGAGCTCGTGAGGTGAATTCCCAAATAAGGGAGAGAGCTGGAGGCCCATTGAAAATCAAAGTTATCCTGCAGATGTTGAACCTCTGCATCAGGTAGAGAAATGTTTAAAGCAGTTGTTTTGGAGGGATTAAGAGTGAGACCAGAGACCGTAGAAAAACGACGGAACAGGTGGAGGAGACTAGGTAAAGATGTTCGAGGGTTAGATATATACATGAGAACATCATCAGCAAATAAGGCATATTTAAGATCTTACTGGCCACAGTGGATACCAGAAATAGTGGGGTAGGAATGGATAGCTATAGCAAGTGGTTCCATTACCAAAGCAAAAAGTAAGGGGGAAAGGGGGCAGCCTTGTCTAGTACCTCGCTCAATAGGTAGAGAAGCTGATTTGTATCCACGGATGGAAATCTGAGCTGAAGGATTAGAATAGAGAGAGCCCGTGTTAGGGTCAGGAAAGAAAGGCCCAACCCCAACCTTCCCAGGATCTGGAATAAATAGTCCCAAGACAAACTGTCAAATGGTTTGTGGAGATCTAATGATAGTAGTAGAATTTCCCTCGGTGAGGATCTATCCCAGTTGGTATGGACAGCTGACAACAATGTCAAATTTGGTCTGAATTTTGTCGACCGCTGATGAATCCGGATTGATTGTCATGGATATAAAGAGCTAGAAATTTATGGAGGCGTAAAGCCAGCATTTTAGTAAGAATCTTGAGGTCACAATTAATTAATGAGATAGGACGATAGTTAGAAACCAAGGTAGCGTCTTTATGGGGTTTAGGGATAACACTAATAAATGCTTTATTTTCGTCGGGAGATACAAGTCCCCCATCCCATAAATAATTGAAATAGTGGGCCATACGTGGAATCAGAAGATCAGGGAAGGTCTTATAATAACTATGAGGAAGGCCATCTGGTCCTGGGGATTTATGAGGGGCAAGAGTTTTCAAGGCATTCCGAATCTCCTCACAAGAAAATGGCTACTTCATTGACTCCCTGTGGGCCTTCTAAAGAAAAGGAAGAGCAACAGAGCTCAGAAAGCTGTCAGAAGATAAGGAAACATCTCATCGAGGCGATTGGTATAGCTCAGTGTAAAAGTAATGACATTTTTGAAGGATCTTACTGGGATCTTGAGATAAAGTACCGTTATTTAATCAGTAAGTTTAGGGAGAGCCATTTGGGAGTATTTAGGGCAATTTACGTGCTAAAAACGTACCTGGCCAATCTCTCCAAGTGAAAAATTTATGGTTAGCCCATCGCAACTGCTTGTCAGCGGTAGTAGTGAGGCATATGTTAAGTTCCAAATGGGCTTGGTCAAGTTTAACCAATAAGTCTGGATCAGGGTTCTGTTTGTGATGAGTTACCAGGTCAGTATATATTTGAGTTTTAGTAAGGATTAAATCGTTACAAGCTTTTTTAAGCCTTGAGGAAAGTTGAATAAGAAACCCCCTAACCGAAGCCTTATGGGCTGCCCAATTAATAGCCGGATTCATATCATCTGCTTTGTTGATTTCAAAATACGCTTGTAGATGTGACAAAATATCCTGACAATATGAAGCATTGCCCAAAATAGCTTCATTGAGGCGCCAATGAGGAACAGTCCTACCATGGGCCCAGGATAGAAATGTTAGAAAGATCGGGTCATGAGGTGTGGAGAGGATTTTAGCTGGAAGAAGTCTGGGAAGTGAGTGTGTACCAAGAAATACATGATCAATACGTGAGTAGCAATTATGAGCTCTAGAGTAATGGGAGTAATCTCAAGAAGTTGGGTTAGCTTCTCTCCAGGCATCAATAAAGTCATAACAGTATAGCAGCTGAGCAAACTTAGGACTTTGTCTAGAAGGGGACTGAAGCATGGCGGTCCGGGAGTGATCCAAAATCTGATCCAATGTTAGGTTAGAATTACCAGCCAAGATAACATCGCCCTCAAATTCCGAGGCCAGGGAACTCAATAAAGAGTGAAAAAATCCACCTGATTGGTGTTCGGAGCGTAATAAATCAAAAAAGTAAGTAAATGTCCGCCCAAGTGGGATCAGAAGATAGCGCCCTTCCCGATCCCGGATAATTTTAGATTCAGTGAACGACAAACAGCGGGACAAGCAAAGGGCAACCCCTCGCTTCTTTTCCATAGCATTAGCAAAATAACATAGGGGATAGTCCTTGTGAACATATCATGGTGCAAAAGAAGGGGGGAAATGTGTCTCATGTAGGGCTACAATATCCGCCCCAAAGGAGCGGTACGAATTAAAGGACTTAATACACTTAGTGGGAGAGTTAAACCCCTGAAGATTGTGGGATAATATGCGGAGGACCCCGCTGTTAGACCGTTAAGGTGACATGGTGAACAGTCGATACTCTGTGTACAATGGGAACCATTCGCTCTCGGAGCACAGGAATGGTCCAGAGAAACCAGGAACGCAGACAGCTGACCCTCAAAGAAGGAGAAAAGAAAAGCAAAAAAAGACCCAAAGGAAAGAAGTAAAAAGGGACACTCGGAATGTAAACATCCTCGTGTCCGGTAATCAAAGGTATGGTACATAATGATAAAGTCGAATCAAACAATATACCAATATACCAACAATTTCAGGACTAAAGCCCTGTAGAGGAATGGATCTACCCGGAGAGACAACTCAGGGAAGAGTCTTCCAAATCGAGGAGGGCCCATAGACACTCCCCGACACCAACAAAAACAGTTACCCATTATAAACATAGTGCAATATAGAAATAACCGAGCCCCATAATATTACTAATCAACAGACGGACTTATTACAACCTCCAGAATAACATGAGGGGGAGAGAGAACCCCCCCCACTAAGGTGTAGTACTACACCCACTAGTTTTTTTGATATACTCTGTTGTGTGATTTGTTGAGAGGTATTAGCTAGAAAGTCATGCAACCTTTTTTCTGTTTTCTTGTATATTTACTTTGGGATGTGGTGTAAACTCAAATTCTCTAGTAAATCACTAAATTCTGCACTTTGCCTCATATTTAGAAAATGTTAATCACCAGTCAATATTAAAGCTTCATTCCAGGCAAACATGAGACAAATTATTGCAGCTCTTTATACTTTACCCCTCAGCGACTGGCTGCAATTTATCCATAGAAGATCGGTAGCTTGTCCCAGTGTGACATGGCAGAGGGCACATTTGCTCACATGTTTTGGTCTTGTTCAAAATGATGTACTTTCTGGGCAGGAGTGTTGGATACAATTAACACAGATACCATTAACACTAGGACTTACTGATTCTGTGGAGGCATCTAAACATGTTAAACAGTGTATTTCCTTTATGCCATACTGCTAGAAGGGAAATCCTGTTGAAATGGAAATGGCCTACTCCGCCCATGGCTTCTGGCTGGAAGGCAGTGGTCAATAGGGCTCTTCCCTTATATAAGCTTATGAACATTAGCCAGAACTGTCCTGCTAAATTTGACAGAATCAAGGCTGGCTGGATAGAGGCACAGGGCATTACTGTCTAGACATTGTGACTAGACATTGATACCTCTCCCTATATGACTGGGGTATGGCATTGTGAATAAGAGAGGGTAGAGGTTCATAAATATACTGTATCACCCAATATATGGTTTCTGCCCAGTAACCAAAAAACATGCATACAAAAAAGAGGGGTTGTGAAAGAGATTCACGGAAAAGTGGTTACATCATGGACAGAATGCGATACTCAGAATAATTCCCAAAAATTATGCTTTATCACACAATGATTATAGACAATAGGGTAAATACCCTGGTTCACCATCACCTCAGTATGAAATAATATACAAAGACCTAAAATCACATAAAAGCAACATCATGACCGGTCTTAATAAAAATGTGCTGCATATGCAATGACAGAAACCTGTCTAGTGCATTTGCAGCACCAACACATTGGTTACACCACCGGCAGGGGGTGTGTCAAAAAATTGTACCATCAGGCATAATACTGTACAGCGCTATGCAATAATGGCTGATAACAGGCACCATATATTAATGAGATTACCCATGACCCAATCAAGGCAATGTGGGTGAAAAAATTGAAAATATAAATGGGGGTACGGATGCTCCTATAATGACAGGATGATAGGATAATAGCAATACAGCCCCTATGTAGGGCACGAGTGAGTGGGGAACATGTACAGATTCACAGTGGACATGCCCATATGTATAGATGCAGTCATTCACGAAGGAATCACTGTTGATATCCTTAGTGAGATAAAGATGGCAGCACCCTGCTTCACGAGGTTTCTTGCCTGCAAGATCCTCCGTCTCTTGTAATATATAATTGGTGCCTTGCGCCTAGATAGTGAATCATATTGTCCCCATCCTGCAATAAATTGATGACAAATGGACAGTCAATCAATATATTCTGGCCAATGTATGTGTAGAGTGGCGAATAAACGCCTTTTCATCTAGCTGTGTGACAGTTCACTCACCACCCGAGCCATAGGTGATACTTTCTGGAAGTTACCTCCGTCTGGATTACCAGGCATAGTCCCGGCAACAGCCGCTAACATTGGGACTGTGACTGGCAGGCTCCGTTCTCCCCTTGGTGCCTGTGCAGCCTTGCACAGCTCGTGGCACACAAATATGGCCGCTTCCCTGCTGGTCAGCGTGTATGGCGCCAATGCGTGTACCCGGAAGTGACGTATCTGACATATGACGTATGGGTTAGGCATTGTACCTCGGGTATTGTTCCCTGCCCACAATGGTCCTTTCCTGCTGTTCTCTCCCCCCCTCCCCCCCTTCATTCTCTCTCTCTCTCTCTCTCTCCTCTCCTCTCCTCCCTTTTGTCCCCTTACTCACTAAACTCCTCCATTCTCCTTCTTCCGTGTCCCTCTTCTTTTAGCTACACTCTGATCCATGGTACGTCCAGGTTCTTGGTAGCCACATCTCCCTAGGCTATTTCTTAGTCCACTCACTGAACTGTTTTGGATTATTGATTGATTCTAAAGCACTCTGGGGCACACTTGTATGTGTTAAGAAATTGTGCTGTGACTGACCAGTAATAATACTTGCACATTTGCAAAATCCAACTTGGTATTAGTTTGGTGCCCACACCAGCTGTTCTGAAAATACCAAAGTGATTATCCACATCTGGCTGTATGAAATCTGAATTCTGGGTGTGGACTATTTTGCATGTATGTATACATGTTCCATACCTGGCTGATCTCTGTGAAAGCTGAAAATCGCTATAGTGGACACTGCTACTGCAGTGATTGCTGATGGATTCCATATCCCCTGCTGAGTTTCTGTTCTGCTGCTTAGTAAACACAAGAGGTAACTCGCTTTTCATGGGTGCCAATCAGAGGACAATTTTAAAGTTCTCAATGTATGCAAAGCATTCTCTGATTAGATGAGGTGGATATTGTGATGTCACCGGCTCACCTCTCCACTTCACCCAATCATTGAGAAAATGCAAAGTGTTTTCTGAATGGCTCCTGTTCCAAGCAAGAGATTTCCTGTGTACACTAAGCAGCAGGGCAGCTGCTCATTTTGAGACCCAAAAAACAGATGTAATCACTGTAGTAGTGATGCTCACTACATCAATGTCCAGCTTCCACAGGGATCCTACTGGTATGACACATACATATCTACACTGGTCCATGCTGGATCAATGTCCCTATGCAGAAAAAAAAAACATACCTGGAATTCAGATTTATACAACAATTTGTAAATATATTTTTTAATAAAATAATCTATAAGATAATAATCAATTTAATGTTTCCAAGGTAAAAGCAAGGTATCTTCTGGAGTAACACCATAGTGGCATCCTTTGTGTGAGACAACATTCATATAATAGTCTGAACTTCCTAATGAAGGCTTTTACCTCTCATTTCCTATTGTCTGTCAAAATCTCTGGTATTAAAATAATTATTAGAGATCATCACATTGTCATGAACTTGTACTGTGTTGTCATGAACTTGTGTCATGCATATTTTTCAGTAATCACCCAGTTAATGATTTCCTTTACAGATAGAGCGTCATGACACCTGTGCTTATGATTATCTGGAAGTACGAGATGGGAATAGTGAGAACAGCCCCCTGATTGGACATTTCTGTGGCTATGATAAGCCAGACGATATCAGATCTACCTCTAACACCCTGTGGATGAAGTTTGTCTCAGATGCAACTGTAAACAAGGCTGGCTTTGCTGCTAATTTCTTAAAAGGTGCTTTATACTTCCTAAAGCATGATTGGCTATGTAGATTTGATTTAAGACATTTTTTGGCTTTCCATTATGACATAAGGTTAAAGAACAATAAATTGTCCATTGCAGTGTAACAAAAGCAAGCTAAACCTCTGCAGTGCTGTTCAACTTAGATAATACACATACAATTAGAAGTGTTCATTGAGCCAAAATACATTGGGATGCAATCTTTGTGCATTTTCTTCCTCGCTTAAGGAATCTATAATTTCTTTTAACAAAGCAACTGTGTTTTATCTTGACAAACAGTGTGCAGTTTAGATATGTCTGTATCCTTAAAACATGCCACTTAATACTCCCTTTTTCATCACTGAAAAAATATGTCAGGATTTAGGGATTCTGTTAATCTGTTTTTGAATATAGCCTAATGTTCAGGACAATGTGTAATTTAGTCTCCCATAGAAAAAAAATCCTTCATATGACCCTGAGTGGTATTGATATCATTCATTGTTGTTATTATTTCTTTATATTTTGGTTATTATTTTTTAAGACTAATGGAAATCAGTGTACTTTACACATATATTTTCTTATATACAGAGGAAGATGAATGTGCCAAACCAGACAATGGGGGCTGTGAACAGCGCTGTATTAACACTCTTGGAAGTTACAAATGTTCCTGTGATCCTGGCTATGAGCTTGGTCCTGACAAGAAGAGTTGTGAAGGTAACATTTCATCAGTGATGTGTAAAGCTAGCACTGTGAAACCAGTGTTCTTTGTGCTTATTTCTTCGAATTTGAAAATGGTGTACAGTGGAATTCAAGCCACAATATCTTGTTTTGGAAGGAGTAGGAAGAGATACATTCACTGTCAAGTCTAACACTCCTCCCTTTGTCCAACGTTCTGCCATAAACCATGGTTTGATTAATATTGTGACATGGAAGGAAGAGAGTCTTGTGAGGTCCCAGTTTGTGCAATGAGAGAGATGCATTTGCTCACAAAATTTATGTAACATGGATCATACACATCAAATGACACAGTCATGGCTCATCTACCATTTGCAGAAGGTGTCAGAGGGGACACCAATACACATCCAGACTTTGACTGTTTTGTCTGCAGCAATTGGTTTTTTGTTTGGTTGGGGACGACTGGATAAATGAAGCTTTTGTACACACTTGTAATTAGCTAAAATGCCTGGCATGAAAGCTTATCATTTACTATACCAGGCACAGTTTCTTGCCCAAATTCTGTAAAATGCTGCGGAAATACAGCAAGTAACATTGATAGATCATCAATTGCCTTTCTTTTTGCCTTTTCAAATAAAGTCTTATAATCAGAATAGTAAGCACTATGAAGTGTCTGTATATTTCCTGGCACTGCTGAACAAGCTCCTGTGCACTTCAGGAGTCCCTGAACACAAAAAACCTGTATGCAAATACTGACTTCTCTCTAAGGGCCCCTTTACAATTGTGTTAGCCCACTAAAGAGTGATTTCTTGGTGGATTGTTTATCAGAGGGCATTTGATAGGCAGTGAGGAGGTATTATGCTACTTCCCTGCTGCCTGTTTTGGCCTCATTTTCTAGAATGTACCTGAAACAAGTATGCAGAAGTGAATTCTGACACTTTAATGACATTGCTGATTTTTATACTTGTTACAAGTTAGTGACTCAGACATATTGAACCTGGGGGTATCCAGGAAATAGGTATGCTAGTAGAAGGAACTCAGAAATGGCAGGCTGACGTTTTTTTCATGAGCCTCCATGCAAACTGGCTTAAAAAACACTGATCTTAGAGGAGTTTAGCGTTTTGCTTGTAGAAGCAACTAATGTTATCTTATCTGTCCATGCACATTAGGTAGTCTAGAGGCATTTTTTAAGCTCAGCGTTTACTTGAAGAAAAAAAAACCTTATGGTTTGTGTTTTTGAGAGCATTCTCTGGCAGAAAAAAAACATTATAAATGCTCCTAAAAGCTGCTAAACACTTCTAAACGCTAGTACAAAAGTGCTTAAAATTAGCTGTTTTTTTCTGCCAAGAGCACTGGCATTTTTTTAAGCCAGTGTGCATGGAGCCTGAATGTGAGTAAACTGATGCTGTAGTAAAAAAATAGTATCATTACAGCTTCGTACTATGTAATAACAGACATGCTCAATGTAGTAAGGCTTGACTTTAATGCATTTATGAGTTTATATATTGGAAGGACAGCTCTCAATCAACTTTGTTTATTACCAAACATCCCAAGGTCCGTTGCTATAACCAATTAATGCCCATTCAGGTAAATTTCAGCAGTGGCCAGGAAGCTCTGTGGTCAAGCAAATATGCTCTGTACTAAAAAAATTCTGCACAGACATTTCATTATTGGCCTCAAGTAGTCATTCTTGCCTAAACAAAAGTAACTTTAGTTTAATAGGTTGTTGTGAGTAAATTCAGGGCTATGTTTTGAGATGATGTGTATTTTGTCATTTCAGCTGCATGTGGAGGGCTGTTAACCAAGCTTAATGGAACAATAACCACCCCAGCCTGGCCCAAAGAATATCCACCAAACAAGAACTGTGTCTGGCAAGTTGTTGCTCCTTCTCAGTACAGGATATCAGTGAAGTTTGAATACTTTGAATTAGAGGGTAATGAAGTAAGTATTTGCTTCTGTCCATTGGCCTTAAAGCTACACAAGGGTGACTAAACCCAAAGCACAACCCTAACCTCGAATGAAAAGATTAAGACATTTCAAAACTCTTTAGATTGGATTTCCACTTTTCAGTCAAAGTTGAGAAAACCCCACTATATGTTATGTGCTTCTTTTTACCCATCATACAAAAAATATATATTTCTTATCTTTTAGATGTTTCTCAGGAGAAGCCCTCCTGGCTTTTTGAGCAGTGTCAGCATGAGCCTATCCTAAGGACAGACTGAGTCTCCTTTCATTAACATACAATGTAATAAGCCTAGCTTCTATGGACCCCAGAGATATGGGGGTTTATTTACTAAAACTGGAGATTGCAAAATCAAGCTCACTTCTGCATAGAAACCAAATAGCTTCTATTAAGCTGCTATTCAGTGCCTCTGGGTCACACAGTACACTACCTTTGGTCACCGCCATAGATTTAGCTATTGATTTAATTACATATAGTAAGCTGGAGAATCTAATATATAGGTATTAATGATTAAAGGAGTAAGCTGAAAAGACAATATCGTTGTTGTAGCAAATGGCTGAAGTAGAGCTGGTGTTATAAATGGGGTGAAGGAGCAGGTCTTGTTTATACATCAGTCTCCCCTGGCACCCCCACCTAAAAGGTTTACTTGTATTTTATAAAGTAAAGAACTTTCTTTATAGTTCACTGAAGGATACATGAATTTAGTAATTCTTGGGCATGTGGGTTATATCCAGGTTCCTTCACAAGGTGGACACTGGCAAACAGAAAAAAGTTGAAGGCCAGCCTGTGTATAACCCCAACTCTAAAGCCAGCCATAGATGGTTCAGATCCCGGGATTCAAACCAATCTATGGGCAGGCTCATTGTATCCAAGTAAATTGTTGTAGGACTTGGTTACAGCCAGCATGTCAGATTTTTCATGCAATTATTGCTAGTGGCTATTATAGCTGCTAGCGATAATTACTGTGGGGGAATGGGTGGGGTGGGAGTCGTCCCTGCCAGGAGAACACAAGCAGGAGGGATTTCCCCCATCAACACTGACTGATGAATATCTTTCCTGAAACCAGTGGCTGTGGTCATGTATGGCCTGCTTAACTCTAATGTTTCCGTTTTTTTCTAGTATCCTAGGGTTTTGGGTGCTTTTTCATCAGCTTCACTGAGGAAAATTTTGGATTTTTTACAAAATTTTAATCTTCCATCAGCATGCTCTGTATTCCATAGATTTCTTTTGTTTCATCAGTCAAGACATCCAATATGCTGCTTGAGCTGGTCTCTATACAGCAGCTTTTTGGATCAGCACATCCTCAGCAATAGCTTTGGAGGCTGTACCCAGACACTGCTGTACCCAGTAATGTGGGGCTAGCCTGTAATGTCACCATCAGACCCTGGGCTCTGTATTTCCGAACGTTGGTGTACTGTGTTAGTCACAGAGCACTTTCCAGGTCCAGGGCCATTGCACAGCCTCTGGTGTGACAGAATTTCTAATGGTTCTCTTTGTGAATAAGGCTCTGGCAGTACCAACAACAACCTGGTAGGTCATCTTCTAACACTGCGCTCTGCATTGCAGTTATTTCTAGAGTCTTGTGCACTGTGTTAGCCACAGAGCTATGTTCACGTCCAGGGCATTGGCACAGCTTCTGTTATGACCCAGTCTTTGCTGTCTCACTGAGTG
Organism: Staurois parvus; assembly: GCF_062004578.1. NCBI lineage: Eukaryota > Metazoa > Chordata > Amphibia > Anura > Ranidae > Staurois > Staurois parvus. The sequence goes on along the minus strand of NW_028318539.1, from coordinate 161,800 downwards.
AATCTCTGATTGTTGTTAACATGTCCTGATGTGTGACCTTTGGGTAATGAACTCTTTTTGGTACTTTTTAGTCCTTTGTGTACTCTATTAGTAGCTCACAGAGCTCATTCCAATTTTGGAGTCATGGCACAGCCTTGTAGTGTGCCCCAGTCTCTCACAACCTATTTTATGTGTATGGCCGGTCGAGCTGCAGTAAGGCTACATTCACACCAGCAATTTAGGCCGGTACAAATTGCAGCAGCAGGAATCTTCTGATTTCTGCTGCAGTTGTCAGCGGCTAGGTATGGCAGCTGTCCCTGTTCACTATTATGACAGGTCGCCACCAGCTGCAGCTATTCACAGCTGTCCGTACAGCCAGCAATTACTTACGGAGATCGTTGCTGGATGTACACAAAATGCGATTTGCACTGGCCTATATTTCCAGGTGTGAATGTAGTCTAACAGCAGCTATCTCACAGTTTTGACCGTTGAACACCAATTTAAAATTCCTGCCCTTTTTACTGAGATAAAGTCATACCTGAGTGAACTCAGTACTTATATTACCCACTATGTGGAGTTTGTGTACACACATTTCTTTTCCACTTTTCCTTTGCCTTTGCACTGCTGCTACTACTGCTGCTGCTTTATAGCAAGTCATTTATCATCTGTTCTCTGATATTTTTCCACGGCCTCTCTACAGCGACTTGATCACCTCTGCCCACTTATGACCCTTATCAGTACCAGCTGCCTTGGTTTGTAAGTATGAGAGGCCTTGCTTTGGTCCTAGTTGTTTACTGATGAGTACTGCAACATGTCTTTTGAAAGACATTGAAAGGACAGTTCCACTGCAATTGGTGACCCCTAATAAGAGAAGCAATTAACTGATATCCTTAGAAGGTACCAACTGTAATCTCTATCCTGGGACTCCTATTTCTATTAGGTCATTTTCATCAGCAATATTTATAACCCTTACTGCCTGAGTATGAGAGAGCTGTACTGTGTCTTTTAGGCCACTTATATCCATCTCTTAACTTGTGTCAGTCTGTGCACAATTAACCCAGAAATCTACTTTACTCTACTCATGCTTTTGGTGCCTTCCATCAAAGAATTTACTTCTGATTGTGGTGGGCCTTTATATCTCAGAGAGCCTGAGGCTCCTATCACAATCTCTGATTCACTACCAGTGTTGTTACAACCTACCATCTAATGAAACCATCTAATATTATTGAGCAGATGCTATATAACTCAGATATGCAAGCTGTTGTTTTCAATCTTATTGATGCAGTACACTCTACTATGCATCAAGTGGATGAATCTGTTGTACCTGGTATAGGGCCTTTTAGATCTTAACTGCCACAAAGACTTTCCCTTTACACTCAGTATTTAAAACTTCTTCTATGGGGACTGGGAACATCCCATGCAATCATGACTTCCTCCTGATGATGTGATGAAGCTATTACCTTTGGATAGGCAATCTTTTTTTTTAATGATCCCTGACTTCTGTGAACCCTCCATTTCTTCACCTTTAGACCTCTTTCACACGGGCTTTCCATATGTCCATTTTTCATCTGTCCGTTTACGGATGAAAAACGGACCCCCATGTATTTCTATGGACTTGCGAATGTAATCTTTTTACATCCGTTAATGTCCACATCCGTTAACATCTTTTTTTTGAGCGGAAGAAAACCCTATTTTTCTTCCGCAAAAAAGATGAAAAATGGAAAACGGATGTCATCGGATTGTATGTAGCCTGGCAGGTCAGGAAAGGAACGAGTGAGCACCCCACCCTCCTCCTGAACCATATCAGGCCACATGTCCTCAACATGGGAGGGTTGAGGCTCCCCACTGACAGCTGATGTGAAAAAAAAAAAAAAATTGGCGGCAATTAAAAAATAACTTTAAAAATGACGTGGTGTACCCCCCTCCATCCATACCAAGCCCTCCGGATTTGGTTTGGATTTTGAGGGAACCCCCACACCAAAATTTAAAAAAAAATGGCGTGGGATCCCTCCCAAAATCCATACAAGACCCTTATCCGAGCATGCAGCCCGGCTGGTCAGGAAAGGGGGGGGGGGGGGGGGCGAGCAAGCATGAGCCAAAACTTTGTAGAACCAGCTTTCGCTGCAACTACAGCTGGAAGTCTTTTTGGGTATGTCTCTACCAGTTTTGCACATCTTCTTTGCAAAACAGCTCAAGCTCTGTCAGATTTGATTGAGAGTGTCTGTGAACAGCAATGATTATGTCTTGCCACAGATTCTCAATTGAATTTAGGTCTGGACCTTGACTGGCCAATTTTAACACATGAATATGCTTTGATCTAAACCATTCCATTGTAGCTCTGGTTATATGTTTAGGGTCGTTATCCTGCAGGAAGGTGAACCTCCACTCCGTTCTCAAGTCTTTTGCAGACTCTAACAGGTTTTCTTCTAAGATTGCCCTTTATTTGGCTCCATCCATCTTCCCATCAACTCTAAACAGCTTCCCTGTCCCTGCTGAAGAAAAGCATCCCCACAACATGATGCTACCACCACCATGATTCACGGTGGGGATGGTGTGTTCAGGGTGATGTGCAGTGTTAGTTTTCTACCACACATAGCGTTTTGCTTTTAGGTCAAAAAGTTCAATTTTGGTCTCATCTGACCAGAGCACCTTCTACATGTTTGCTGTGTGCCCCACATGGCTTCCTGAAAACTGCAAATTGGACTTCTTATGGCTTCCTTCAACAATGGCTTTCTTCTTGCCACTCTTCCATAAAGGCCATATTTGTGGAGTGCACGACTAATAGTTCTTCTGTGGACAGATTCTTCCACCTGAGCTGTGGATCTCTGCAATTACCATGGGCCTCTTGGCTCCTTCTCTGATTAATGCTCTCCTTGCCCGGCCTGTCAATTTAGGTGGACAGTCTTGTCTTGGTAGATTTCCAGTTGTGCCATGCTTTTTCCATTTTCAGAGGCTGAATTGCACAGTGCTCCATGAGACGATCAAAGCTTGGAATATTACTTTATAACCTAACCTTCCTTTTAACTTCTTCACAACTTTATCCCTGACCTGTCTGTTGTGTTTCTTGGCCTTCATGATGCTGTTTGCTCACTAATGTTCTCAACAAACCGCTGAGTGCTTCACAGAACAGCTGTATTTATACTGAGATTATTTACACACAGGTGGACTCTATTTACTAATTAGGTGACTCCTGAAGGCAATTGGGTCCACTAGATTTTAGTTAGGGGTATCAAAGTAAAGGGGGCTGAATACAAATGCATGCCACACTTTTCAGATACTTATTTGTAAAAAATTTTGAAAACCTTTTTTTATTTTCCTTCCACTTCACAATCATGTGCCGCTTTGTATTGATCTATTACATAAGCTCCAAATAAAATATATTTATGTTTTCAAAATGTGGAAACATGAGAGGGGTATGAATACTTTTTCAAGGCACTATATATATATATATATATATATATATATATATATATATATAGTTAGGTCAATATATATTTGGACACAGGCACATTTTAACTTTTATTCAGGTATTTACCAAAACATATTCAAGCTGTAGTTATCTAATGGATATGGGCTGAAAGTACACGCTCTCAAGTTTAATTTGAGGGTATGTACATCCAAATTGGAGGAAGGGTTTAAGAATTACAGCTCTTAAGAGTAGCCATCCCCCATTTTTCAAGGGACCAAAAGTAATTGGATAGTTGAATCAAAAGCTGTTTCATGGCCAGGTGTGGGCTACTCCTTCATTATTTCTTCGTCAATTAAGCAGGTAAAAGGTCTGGAGTTAATTCTAAGTGTGGTATTTCCATTTGGAATCTATTGCTGTGAATCTACATCATGCGTTAAAAGGAGCTGTCCATGCAAGTGAAACAGGCCATTGTAAGGCATCAAAAATTAAACAAATCCATCAGAAAAATAGCAGCAACTTTAGGAGTGGCCAAATCAACAGTTTGGTACATTCTGAGGAAAGAAGAACTCACTGGTGAGTTCAGCAACATAAAAAGGCATGGCCGTCCATGGAAGACAACAGTGATGGATGATCGCAGGATCCTCTGTATGCTAAAGAAAAACCCATTCACAACATCCAGACACTCCCCAGGAGGTGGGCGTATCATTGCCAAAGTCTACAATCAAGAGAAGACTTCATGAGAGCCAATACAGAGTGTTCACCACAAGGTGCAAACCATTCATAATAGAATAGAAAAGCCATATTAGACATTGCTAAAAAACATGTCATCTGTCTGTGCTCATGCTGGACTCAAAGCCTTGTTTTTGTATCTTTGCACTCAATGTTTCCTTCCTTTCATAATAAGGGTTCTGATCATAAATGCAATGCCTTTTCCTTCCTTACAAGGAAATAGCCATTTTCCCAGAAAGATGTATGGTACCTGGCTGCAGAGTTTCCCAAGGTGGAAAACTGTAATTCAGGAAGTCCTTATGGGACTTATTTACTGGAAGAAATATCACATTTCTTATCTTCATCACACTGATTATTTGTACATATAATCTGTCAATTGTTACTATCACACCTCTGTAACAACCATGGGTGTGAGTAGGAAGATCTATCTTCGTTCCTTTCCTCTTTCCCTTTGCTGCTGAGAGGGCTGTTACATTGTGAAATGACCCTTTCTCTTTTCTGCTTCAACTTTGGTTGTTCACTGGTTGGTCTTTGGTCAGGACATACTGTTTTGCCCAAGCTTGCTTTCCCTGAGATTAAGGGTTAGGTATCCTAGGCCTTGGCTTTACCCTAGTAAATATTCATATTTCCTGACCACTTTAGGTGTTGGTCTGAGTTTCTTTCAAATATTTTTTTTATGGTGTTTGGTTGTTCTCCATATTTTTGTTGAGGTCTATCACTTTTTCATCTATGCAGTCTCCCCCTAGTGGTACCACCTGTCATGCTCTGGAACACCATATTTATTTTTTTGTGCCTTTTCTCTTTTTGCCTGCTCCACAGTCAGATTGCTTTCTGATGTCCCACATGTCCATGAATTACTATATTCCTTTGTCCCTCAGAGGATGGTAAAAAATATTTTTTAATTACCATAAAATCTTTTTCTTGGTGTCTGTTAAAGGACACTGGCCCTATCCCCTGTTTCTATTGGCTATATGTATGAGATGCTTGCAAAACTGAGGCATGATAGGGTTGGGTTATATGGGGATTGGACCTCAACATTTTTTTTTTCCCAGTGTCCACCTCCTGAAGGCAGCTGCATATAAGCCACCTGTTCACAAATTACTATTTTACAGTGTCCCTCAATGGACTGCCAAGAAAAAGATTTTACAGAAGGTACAAAAATCAAATTTTCTTTCTCATTCATTGAGGGACACAGGATTCAGAGAAAATTCGGTTATTCTGCTACCTACAGAAGAATTTTGCAAAGGCAAGCAAAAAAAAGTGACCTGTCATTGTATCCCCTCCCACTCCCAGCATACCCCAGTTTTTTGCTAATGTCCTGGGATGATGGACTTCTATCTCTTCTGAGAAAAGTTTAACCATTTTTGCTAGTCATTTTTTTTCTTTCTTTATCCAATCAATAGTTCTCTGCTTGAGCCGATCTATTACTATCAGCAACGTCTTTAAAGGCCATATCTGGACCCCATTGCACTAAAGGATTGCAGGGCCTGTCTGGAATGTGACCTTCGAGCACTGAGCTCAGCTTGCAGTGCTTTCCAGACCTTGGGTACTATGTTAGCCAAAGAGTGCTTTGCATGTCCAGAGCCTTGGCACAGCCTGTGGTGTAACCCAGCCTCTGAAGATTCATTTTTGCGTAAGCCATGTGGGTTGAGCATGGGGAGCTACTCTATCTATTAGAACCATTGGCTAACATTTTTTCCCTTTATTTCCATTTGTCTCCAAGGAAAGGGTAAAATGCAGAAGTACTGAGTGCTGTATCACTAGGTAGAATTTTGAGCACACTCCTTGCTACTGTATGTTCCTGTCATTTTAGTGTGAGGTAGAATCTTCCTACCTTGTCACCTCTGGCCATTTGAACCTCTACTGCATTCAGGAACCAGTGTAGGAGTAGCTGACGTTTGTCCTCAGCTGATTTGTCTCTGTTAACCATGTCAGATCCTAAACGCAAGGGGAGCAATCCCTCTCTATCCGATCTCTCCAGTTCATAATCCAATTACAGCTCCAGGGCGGCCTGCAGTACCCCTTCTCATAGGCCTGACATTGACAGCCTGTCCCTTGCTTAAGTTCCTATGGAGTCTTCCTTAGTTCATTTGGGCATGGCCCCCACCTCAGCTCTATCCAAGGAGGAATTCTCCATAGTTATGACGAAGATTATGGACCAAATTGCGACACTGATTGCTGATTCTGAACATAAAGCATGTAAGCTTACCTCAATAGCTCTCCAGAATCTTTGTCTGATATACCTGCAGCAGCATCTGAGTCTTCTGCTGTGAATGCACTGTTTGGTGCAGACTCGCAAATCCTTGCTGGATGATTTTGTCCCTGAAGAGTCACAGGCATGTGCCATAGCGCTCAGCTTTCAAGTAACCATCTTGACCCTTATTGATGCAAAGTGTACCACTTCAAAAATAGAAAAGCAGCCTTTGGCTGTTACTGTGCTGCCACTAGACTGGGATCCCTGAGAGGCCCCAAGACTAATAAAACCTTTTTGGTACACAAGGTACTTCAAGGCATCATGTATGGAGGATGATGAACTCTCGATAAACTATTCACGTCTCCCAAATATTTTTCAGAGGAATATTCCATTTAATTAGGTGGGCAGTCCCACTGTTGATCAGACAGTGCTCCATCTTAACAAAGCATTGACCATTCCTGTTTAGGATGAGAGAAAGAAAAGACAATTTCTGATAGATTGCCACCATCCCTATACAACTGGATAAGGATATAGAAAAAGCCCCTAGACTAAATGGAGCTTTAAAGGCATCATACATAAAATTGAAATTGTGAAATCTTTATTTTATCAAAATTTCCATATAATTTATGGCATAAAACACCATATTACAAAACAGTCATGTTTAAAATAATATCATATCACCATAAAAGGATGTCATGCAATTGTTAAACAATGGTCCTGATTAGTTACAGAGATGATTCTGCAAAATAATGACACATTTCAGAGTAATGTAACTCCTTCCTCAAGGATAGCAAACACTCTGTGTAAGGGTGATATAGTAGTATGAGAAGATCAAAATGTGTATGAGTTTTCAATCGTATAAAAAACAGACTCCAAAATGCCAGCACCTCCCGACCAGCACACCTGCGGGCACTGGGCATCTAAGGATCCCATCAAGACAGAACACAGGGGCCACCCAGATCACCTTATACTTAACAGAGGTCTCGATGGTCCTAAACAGATATATTGGCATCTGCATAAATAGGCCATAGGCCGTATATACAAAGATATCCACTAATCTCTGTCCAGTCACACCATGTGCTCCATCACGGACAATGTCAAGGCATAGTCATAAGAGATCCATAATGGCACCTCTAAGCAAGGAATGTCTGACATGAAGCCCCATTTAGTCTAGAGGTTTTTTCTATATCTTTATTCCTGTTTAGGATACACAAATGTTTAAGCATCTCATTGACAATGTATCAAATCCCTTGCCAAATCCGTGTTTTCGCTAGCAGACCCTGCATTGCATTCTGTCATGGTTGTGATGTTAGTCTGGACTAAAGCTTTGACTAGACTAAATGCCAACAACTCATAAACTGTTGTGTAGACTGGTTAGTTAATATCTCTCCTATTAGCGAATATGCAAAGTACTATTGTTTGAAATGTGGGTCTGTGAAGCAGGCATATACAAAGTGTCTGCTGCACATGCCCTTTCAGGGGGAATGCCTCTTTGGAGCTGCTTTGGACACTCTTATAAAAAATATCAAAGGGGTTAAGAGTACTCATTTACACCATCTCAAGAAGCCTAGGCCTCAAGCTTGGAAAATTCCTATTCCACCCCTCTCCGAGAGTAAGAAGGGTTTCTTACTTCTCCCAGGCTTTATCCTCCAAGGTGAGACACAAGTATGGAACTGAGCATGGCTGCTATTAAAAGCTAGGAAGTCTACCTCCCACATGGTCAGCTATTGAGCATGGGTAGCATACGTTAACATGTGCAAGGAAATACATTTTCACACGAGGAAATACTCTTTGGTACGAATCCAGACCTTTTTGCAATCAGGCCTGGATCAGCTTTTTTCCTTGAGCACCGTCAAAGGGCAAACCATGACCCATTCAATCTTATTCTAAAAACCTCCCATTTTTTTGCTAAAACGTTTGTACAAAGTATCTCTCATGTAGCTCCTCCTCTGCATCCTACTGTGGCTCTGTGAACATTGAACTTGGTTCTGTCAACACTTCAGAAGTGTTGACAGAACTTTTGAACTTCTTGTGCATTTAATATAGATCACAAGTGCAGTGTCAGGCTCCTGCAGACTCTCAGTATAGCTGTCTGTCCATGCCTCCCGTATGAGCAGACAGTTACTGAAGAGCAGGAAGATCAGTCAGCTACGAGAGTGCTCACTAGCTCCCTCACAGTTCATTGAGAACTACAAATGATCTGTTTTAGTGGCAAATGAAATTTGTAGTCCATTCATTCGCTGTGTTTACATGACACGGTTGTGTGAGCAGAGCACCTCACAGCCACACTTTTTTAAAATTGTGACAGCAGAGTTCGGGAGAAGAACCCCGGCCTACTTCCACAGGGGGAGGATGGAGGGGTGCGGGTGGTGTGGTACTGCTGGAGCATGTTACACGTTACTCCCTAACAGTGTTAATTTGGTCGAATAAAACATTTTCATTGAAGAAATTACACTATTTTAGTTGACTAAAATACGACTAAAACTAAAACAATTCAGATGACTAAAATATGACTAAAACTGAAATGGCATTTTAGTCAAAAGACTATGACTAAAACCAAATTGAAATTTGACATAAAAATGAACACTGGTTATATATCACAGCAGCTAAACCTGTGTCTGTAGTGCATGTTCAAATCTTAATACCATAAATAATAAGTTATTAGATTTTTACTTCTGGAGTTTGAAAATTCTAGAGAAATGGCTAAATAACGCATTACAATTTAACTGGATTTTAGTCTACTAAAATGATTTTAGTCAAATAAAAGGTACTGGAGATTTTAGTCAACTAAAATTTAGGAGATTTTAGTCAACTAAAATGTACTGGAGATTTTAGCAGACTAAAATATGACTAAAACTAAAATAATTCAGATTACTAAAATACAAATAAAAGTAAAATGGCATTTTAGTCAAAAGACTAGGACTAAAACTAAATTGAAATTTGATGTCAAAATTAACACTGCACCCTGAAATATGGGTGTAACGTATAACATGCTCCCAAAGGTGAACTTATCCTTTAATGAGTTCCAAGAACCACATTTTTTGGTAAGTACAAAAATCCTATTATATCAAACAGTCTGCATTGAACATAGCAACCATCCAGATTATCCCTTTCACATTCTTAGTACAGTGCATTTCCGAAAGTCTGCAATGTGGAGCCAAATACAAGTCTCCAAAAAACAGATCATTGTTGAATATCATTAGTTCTGTTGAGCTCCTAAAACTGTCACTTCAAGCAACTTTATAAGGCCCATCTTCTATTTTAGGTTTATTTGGGTCCTTTAATGAACCTGGAATAGATCAGTACAGACATCCACATTTATAGCCTGAGGTCTCACACATTTTTTCACACAGCTGGGTAACACATAGAATCACACATAATGTGGTTCTCACAATTCTTAATATTAGAATCATGTTACTTTCCCTGATCAATGAAGTTACATTTGGCTTCAAGTATTGCACCAATTTTTTTGTACAACAGAAGCTGTGTTCACACAGCAGTAATAAATGAAGAAACATTAATGAAAGCTACAGGAGGTAGCAACTTTAGCCAGGATTTTTTTTTTGCATATTTTGTTCTTCCGTCTGTTTTTCAGTAACTGACTGTGATTTATGGACTTTGAATTAATAACACACATTGAGCCTCAAATAAACTTTCTTAAGCATAGTTGTGACTGGAGGGAATGACAAAATTGCTGCAAACAACTGGTGTATTCTCTGAAGCAATTTACATTTCATCATAAGAAGCTTAGAAAATTCCTGCATAAAACACTTTCTATCAAATTCATCAGATTATGTAATGGAACAATAATTCACACATTGACATATGGAACACAGTTTGTAAAATGAACTTTAAAATTTGGAAGTTAACTCTCTGAATGCAAAGCTGCAGAAGGATACATATCAACAAAGAGTTAGTGTAGATGTTCAGAAATTTTTGATGGTCAGCCAGATGTTAAAAGTACTGTAATGGTAAAAGTTTGTTCATTAAGGTTAGGAAGTAGGGTTGAATGTAGTACGTCATCCACTTCAATTGGGACCAGGTACCCCACATGCACCCAGGAGTGTGTTGAATGCTGAATATTCTATTCTATTCCCACTATTACTTTATAACAAAACAACATTTTATTTACCAGAGGAGTAAGTATGAAGAGTCTTCATTTGCAGAAACCATAATTCCTTTTTAAACAGTCACTTTAACACCCTAAAGTAATTTTATGTTCAATGTTTTAAATATGAAGTTTTTAATAATACCTTATGATCCTGCCATGTTCTTTTTAAGGGACTTTTTGTTATAGGATGACAACCCCCTGCCTCCCAGTTGCTCTCCTGCAAGGACACTCACTTTTTATTTTTTAAAAAGAAACAAACATTCTTGCCAAAACCATTGCACAGAGCAGCCCCAATCCTCCTCTTCTGGGTCCCTAGCCAGCAGTTTGGGCTCCCCCTACCCCTGCTGGATGTCACCAGAGCAACTCATGTGTGCCTGCTCCTGAGCCCAGCTCTGTGTGTCCATAGGACACACAGTACAGTGCTCACCCCCCCATGAGTGACAGCAGTGGGAGTCAATCTGAGCCAATGAGGCGTGAGAGAACTGAGACAACCTTGGTAGATTGCTGGATCGAAATCAGGCTGTGTATTTAAGGGGGTCTGCGGGTAAGCTGCATGCAATTGCTGCATATAATTCATTAAGGTAAAAAAAAACCTTCTGCCTTCACAGCCACTTTAACAAATGCACCCAGTGAAGATTATATGTGTTGTATACAACATATATATATATATATATATATATATATATAAAAATGGCATACCATAATAACTACAACTGAAAGGAATGCAATTAATGAACAGATCAATGCATGAAAATAAATAAAAACTCATAATAAAAAATGTTGAAATCAAAAAGGTGCATAAACGAAATGCATCATTAGTTCATCCATCAAACAATACAGTGAAAAAGAGATAGTATATAATAAAATAATCAGAAATCCATTAACCCATGCAATGTGTAAACAAACATCTTCCACAAGGTGAGGAATGTTATAGCAAGTGTTCAAGTGCCTGTGTTTCACACCGTTCAGGAGTGGTATAACTCACTCACCAGGGGCTTGCCTCGACACTCATCTCTAAGGCTTTGGCTCACTGATCGAAATCGCTAGACAGCTTATGTCTTGGGTAACACTTCCTTGTATCTAGATCTGCAAGGTGTTTTATGTGCTGATCACTTAACCCTCCACAGAAGACAGTATTTCTGGCTCTTTTTACTCACAGCTGTTTACAGTTAACCAGAAGTGAATATTTAGCCCATCTTGGACTTAAAGGTCCTCTCTCAATGCCTCTGTTTGCCTTCAAAAGTTTCAGATGGAATCCATTTTACATCAATATAAGGGATGCATATGTTCACATTCTCATCATTCCAGATCATTGGCATTTTCACTGCTTTGTTGGGGGCGACAGCCACTATCAGTTTGTGGCTCTGTTCTGTGGCTTTGGCGTGGCCCGATAGTTTTTACATAACATTGAACCTTTCAATGGAACATTAACAAGGTGTGGTACAAATCCAGTCTGCCACTGGACAAGTAATTTGGTTATGTCCTTGAACCAAGACATCTCTGTCAAGGTGGTTTCTGTCCTTGTGTGGTTACAGACCAGGTTCTTTTTCCCCTTACAATGAACAGTTTGTATTGAAAGATGCCAGTCTTCTGTGTTGAGGTAAAGTTTTGGACCCTTTGTCTGTTCAGGGTTGTTGTCCCCAGTCAGAATCTTCACTTCTAAAATTTGACAGATTTTTTTCTCCAGGAAGTGGGGTTTAACAGCGAATACAGCAGATGCCCTTGTGGCACCGTATCAGTATGCCCTGTTCTATACTTCCACTGAAGCCTTTGCCTTGTCTACTGCCAAGTAAAGAGATTGATAACATTCCAGTCATTCTGATAGCTCTCAATGGCTTTACAGAATAGTACACTGACCTGTATGTGAGTTTCACCATGTGCCTTTTCAGTGGGCCATGTGTTTTTTTTCCTTCAGTTGTGGTTCAGTTGGCCCCTAGTACCATCAAAGGTCTGCTGTTTGCCCTGTGCATTCTTTTCTAATGCCCTCTTGCTAATCATTCGCTGATTCATACTGTTATACAAGGGGTTGCACACATTGCTTTGTTAGGACTCTTCTCCAATCTTCTCCAAAAAGTAAATATACTTTTTATATTTCATAAAAGTCTAATTTAGTTTATATAATATCAGTGGATTATTAGTTAACCCTTAAGGTTCCCTCAAGCTTTAACCAATCTCATTTTATGGTATCCATTAAGCCTCATATCCAAGTTAAATCAAATGTGTTTTAAAACATAATTTGTAATTTAATGTAGGAATCTGTAGCATGCACTAGGCATCTGTAGTATCCACCATGTTTGCTGTTTTTCTTAAAAACAACAGTTTTTAATTTTAAATAGGAATATTTTAACTCCGTAAATCATTTTAGGAAAAACAAATGCTTTCTTAGCAAAAGATATCTTGGCCCGTTTAGCATATTTCTTAACCCTTTTGAATATTTTGTCTTCAGGTATGCAAGTATGATTTTGTGGAGATAAGGAGTGGGCTATCTTCAGATTCCAAGTTACATGGGAAATTCTGTGGAACAGAAGTGCCTGAAGTCATTACTTCGCAATACAACAACATGAGAATTGAATTCCGTTCTGACAATACAGTTTCAAAAAAGGGCTTCCGTGCACACTTCTTTTCAGGTATGGTAATACCTTCCTTTACTTTTTGCTTCTCTATTTCAGTCGTATTTCATCTGTAATTTTTATACAGCCATACAAAACAAAGCATCTCAGTGGTGGTCGTGCACTACACCTACTTTCCTCTGCATTTAATACAAACGCTTTTACATGCCAGAATTAAAGAAGGAAAAGGGTTTGTATTGTGAACAACAAGCAATAAGGACTGAGGTTTTTATTGAAGGCAGGTTAAAATATTAAAGATAAGAGCAGGGTGTATCTTCTGAATACTTAAAACAGATTGCAAAAGTGCACATATGAAAAGACTGGTAATCAGATTTGAGCCACTGTCATCATTCTCTATATAACTCAGATTAAGATTTTCTTTTGTGGCACTCAAAAAGTACCACAAACCAAAAACACTATTTAATTATTTTTTTATAATATTCAAGCCAAACTCACCCATCTATCCATGTCTTAAAATTTTATTATGTTGGGGAATCACTTTGAAAAACATCCCCTAACATTTATGACTGTGGGCATGTTAAGTAAGAGCAAATGATTCATGTAGAATTTACTTCCTGGAATCCATCTGCCTTTAGTACAGGCATGCAGGCAGGAGGATGTGCTTAGCTGAGAAAACCCCTCCTCCCCTCCTGAAGACTCCTGGGATGTATTACATCCTTTGCTTAGGACTGGAAACCAGGAAGCAATTGGAGAAATGTAAAAACAAAGTTTAAAACAAGTAAATATGATATACTTTCCCATCTATTTACTAATGCTAGCAGCATACTGAATACAAATAGTCTTTGTTGATCAAGAGAGTGAGGTTCCACTTTAAAGCATTTACAAAATATTTTTTGCAGCAGAGGAAGCATTTTCAGTCCAGAAAAGGAGGTTAGAAGCACAGTGGATTTCTGGCAATATCAGCATGTATTTTTCTGTATTTTAAGCATTTTTAAAGAGACAGATCATGGGAAAATGTACATGTATTGCAGGGATTTGCTGAGTACGTTTTGCCAGATATACACTTTAGCTCACCTTTTTTCCTACAAAAACCTAACCTCTGGTCTGGATAGAAATATACAAATGAAATGCAAATATGTTTCTATTTGTAGCTGTCTCATATAAAGTAACTTCTTATTTACTAGCCTAAAGCACTCTTAAAAGCATATTTGTAAAATAATGGCTTAAATCAAAAATGCACTGCTGGTGATTCAGTCACTGTCAATTCAACACATACAGTTGTGGCCAAAATTATTCAACCCCCACTGAAATTGAGTGTTTTGGCCAGTTTGACATTGCTTTTGATCATTCAGTCATCTTGCTTACATTTACATTAAAGAGGCACTTGTAGGTCAGACAAATATAACATAACAGTTATAATGAAATAACCACAAATGTCTTTTCTGTGCTCACAGCATTATCAGTTTTATTCAACCCCCAAGTGACATTCAATCTTAGTACTTAGTACAGCATCCTTTTACAGTTATAACAGCTTTTAAACGTGAAGCATAGCTTGACACAAGTGTCTTGCAGCGATCTACGGGTATCTTCGCCCATTCTTCATGGGCAAAGGCCTCCAGTTCAGTCACATTCTTAGGCTTGCGCACTGCAACTGCTTTCTTTAAGTCCCACCAGAGGTTCTCAATCGGATTTAAGTCTGGTGACTGCGATGGCCACTCCAAAATGTTCCAGCCTTTCCTCTGCAACCATGCTCTAGTGGACTTGGAGGTATGCTTGGGATCATTGTCCTGTTGAAAGGTCCAACGTCTCCCAAGCCTCAGGTGTGTGACGGACTGCATCACGTTTCCATCCAATATCTCCTGGTACTGAAGAGAATTCATGGTACCTTGCACACGCTGAAGCTTCCCTGTACCTGCAGAAGCAAAACAGCCCCAAAGCATGATTGACCCTCCACCATGCTTCACAGTAGGCAAGGTGTTCTTTTCATCATAGGCCTTGTTCTTCCTCCTCCAAACATAGCGTTGATCCATGGGCCCAAACAGTTCTAATTTTGTTTCATCAGTCCACAGAACACTATCCCACAACTTTTGTGGTTTGTCCACATGGCTTTTGGCATACTGCAGTCGACTCTTCTTATTCTTTGGAGACAGCAAGGGGGTACGCCTGGGAGTTCTGGCACGGAGGCCTTCATTACGCAGTGTGCGTCTTATTGTCTGGGCTGAAACTTCTGTACCCACATCTGACAAATCTTTTCTCAGTTCCTCAGCAGTCACACGGGGACTTCTCTCCACTCTACGCTTCAGGTAGCGCACAGCAGTCGAAGTCAGCATCTTCTTTCTGCCACGACCAGGTAGCGTTTCAACAGTGCCCTTTGCCTTGAATTTGCGAATGATGCTTCCTAAGGTGTCTCTTGGTATGTTTAACATCTTTGCAATCTTCTTATAGCCATTGCCCTTCCTGTGAAGAGAAATCACCTCTTCTCTTGTCTTCCTGGACCATTCTCTTGCCTTCACCATGTTTGTAACCACACCAGTAAATGTCTAGAAGGAGCTGAGTATCACAGTCATTTTAAAGCTGCCTAATTGGTGCTTATTATGCTTGATTGCTGCTCGGTGACATCCACAGGTGTTTTCAATACCTGATGGAAAGCACCTGTATGAACCTCTGTTCTTCAGAGTGGTAGTCTTTAAGGGGTTGAATAATTGTGGCAATGAAGAAACCACATAAGAACCATTTACTACTGTATTACATAAACAATTGATGTCATTTTAGTTGCATTTGGGTAGTTACAACGTCCTTGTAGGATTTGATTCTGAATACAATTCCAAATGTACACTATAGTCCCTAAACCCCTTTACAGCATTGGGGGTTGAATAATTTTGGCCACAACTGTATGCACATGGAATATTTGGAATGATTGATTGTTTGTAACTAGGTGTCATTC
Source organism: Staurois parvus (assembly GCF_062004578.1). Taxonomy (NCBI): domain Eukaryota; kingdom Metazoa; phylum Chordata; class Amphibia; order Anura; family Ranidae; genus Staurois; species Staurois parvus. Next base: position 145,864 of record NW_028318539.1, on the reverse strand, counting down.
TAGACTCCAATCTGTCTTTCCAGCCCCAGATCCAATCGACAAATTCATGCAGACTCCACCTCCGCAACATCTCCAAAATACGCACGTTCCTAACTCCTGAAACTACAAAGCAACTCATTCACTCCCTTATCATATCACGACTTGACTACTGCAACTCCCTCCTCGCCGGCCTACCCCAACACAGGCTATCCCCGCTTCAGTCTATCCTGAACTCAGCGGCCAGACTCATCCACCTTACCAACCGCTCCGTATTCGCCACCCCCCCCCTCTGCCAATCCCTCCACTGGCTTCCGATTGCCCAACGCATAAAATTCAAAATATTAACATTGTCGTACAAACACTTAACACTGCCCCAAACTATATCACCGACCTGATATCCATCTACCACCCAAAACACACTCTCCACTCCTCACAAGACCTCCTACTCTCCAGTTCCCTGGTCTCCTCCTCCCATGCCCATCTCCAGGACTTCTCCAGGGCTTCCCCCATCCTCTGGAACTCACTACTCCAATCCATCAGACTGTCACCTTCCCTCCTCACCTTTAGGCGCACCCTGAAAACCCATCTCTTCAGAGAAACCTATCCCGCCCTCACTGCTGATCTCCTCCGCTCTTTCCATCACTCCATCCCCCACAGCTATTTCCTCCTGTACCATTATCCCCTCCCTCCTAGGTTGTAAGCTCCAAGGAGCAGGGCCTTCAAACCCCTCGTGTATTGTATTGTATTGTTACTGTACTGTCTCGTGTACTGTCTCCCATTATAATGTACAGCGCTGAGCAAACCATTGGCACTATATAAATACTGTATAATAATAATAATAATAACTATAAATATGCCCTTTAATCCTTTTGCTTCCAGGCCTGTATGTCCTATGGACCTACAGCACAGCCTCTAGCTGGCCAGGTCCTCCTGTGCTAAAAAGCTTATGGTCACTCCTCCTCTGCTAAAAGCTCATGGTCACTTCAGACGCTGCTGAACAAACTGATGAGCCAATGATTAGAGCTATTTACCTAAAATGTGACAAATCCCCACCCTCAAAGAAAAAATGTAAAAAAATAAAAATGTACCTCTACAGAAAACAATTAAGTTGTAAAAAACAAAACAAAAACAACATAGTATGGGTAGATTTACACATGTGTCTAAATCTCCTTCAGATCACGCTCCAGTGGCTACTGACAGGTGGTGCCTCCTCAACGCTTGTTTTAACCCCATTTGACCAACAAATGTGCCACAACCGCATGCATTGCATGAGGTTGCGGGGTGTTTGTTGCACTTCCCAGTTGACATGAATGTGTCATTTTCAGTGGACAGCATCGCTACACGTTGGCTTCACTTTGCCATGGGCACAAAGCATCATGGCATCAGCACCCTGTCCACTACCTATTACAGCTTAAGGAGGGGCATTTAGCAGGTGGCAAATCTACCGTGCATTTTTGCCATCCCCAACCACAAGTCTAAACAAGGCTTAAGGCCTTGTTCACGTGGGGCATGCTACAGCCAGGCCATGTTAAGCGGCACAGGGATGCATAGGTGTTCTGTGTATCTCCATGCAGGCAGTCACATTGATGTCAATTGGGACACAGTAGCTGCAAGGGAATGCACAGGTGTCCCATGCATTCTTGTGCATGCAATCTCATCCATATCAGTTTTGACGGAGTGGCTGCATCAAGACAGCCACTGCTCTAACTTGACATCCACGTGGGTGTATGTTCCTGAACTCATACTGTCTGCATTTGGGGCCATGGAGCTACATCTGCACAGATGTCAGATCTATGCTTGCAGCCACTGCATCCCAGTTGGTGTGATTATGACTACCTGCACAGGGATACACAAAACACCTCTGCATTTCTGTGCAGGTAAAGACGGCCCTCCATTCATGTACGCATTAGTACATCACATTGAACGAGGCCTTAGTAGGAATTTAGCAGGTATTTTGTAAGGTATGTTGTGGTTTTGTGTGCAAATAAGGATTTTAGTGTTTTTCTAGCAAAAATAACAGTTTGATAAACATTTGTGCAATTATTGTGAAGCCTAAAAAATCAGTAGCACATTCTTTTTATTATACTGATGATGTGCTTTCAGAAAATATGTGGTTTGGAGGGTCTTTTACAAACTCTTAAAGCTGTAAGTGAACAAAGAAAACCTCCAGATTTTTAGAAAGATTTGGTTATTTACATTTTTGCGTAAGCTCAATTTCACCATTTTGCAAAAAGGCACAATTTAAAATTGACAAATATTTGATATTTATTAATTAAATACAAGGTAATCTTGTATATGTAGTAGGAATACAGCAGGAATTTTGCTGTGTTTGTATCGGCTAATAATGATTTAAGTGTATTTTTAGCAAAAATATTGTTTTAATAAACATTTTTGCAAATATCGCAGGGCCTTAAAAATCAGTATTACCTTCTTTTTATTCTACTTGTAAAGTGCTTTCAAAAAATATATGGTTTAGGGGTATTTTACAAATGTTTACAAATTTATTGGGTCTTTTACAAACTGTAAGAGAAAAATAAAAAAAGCAATGGAAAAATTCCAAAGTCTGGCCACATGAGTTTAACCACTTCCAGTCTGGACACTTTTACCCCCTTCCTGTCCAGGCCAATTTTCAACTTTCAGTGCTATCACACTTTGAATGACAATTGCACGGTCAAGCAACACTGTACCCATATAAATTTTTTAGCATTTTTTTGAGACAGATAACGCTTTATTTTGGTGGTATTTATTCACCACTGGGATTTTAATTTTTTTTGCTATGTAAATGAAAAAGTCCAAAAATTTTAAAAGAAGTGTTTTTTGCAAATGAAAAAAAGTGTTTTTTGCAAATAAATAGTATTTCATCATAAATCTTGGCCAAAATTGATTCCATTATCTTTTTAGTAGAAAAAAAAAACAAATTAGTTTATGACCAAAAATTATAATTTTTAAACATTTTTTTTTACATTTTTTACATTTTTTTATATTATTATTTATGTTTTTTTTTTTTTTTTACATATTTGTCACCCTGGTGACACTGTACTACTTGTAGGGGGTGATGAAGATTTTTCTTTTTTACACTGATTGCTTTTACACCCATAAAGGCTGTAAAAGCAAGCATTTCTCCTTCTCTCTAGCTGCATTCTTGCAGCCATTGAGAACTTCTGAGTGAGCTGTGATTGGTCACAGCTTGTCACATGGTACAAGGCTGTTGTGAATAGCCTTGTACCATTTGACCTCTGTGATTATTCACAGATTTCACACGTAGTAAGCAATGATGTCACAAGTGACATCTTGCTTACTACTCTGCGGGCAACAGATAGCAGTGCTGCGCGCTCCCAGGGAGCGCGCACAAGCAGGGTGCGGGGAGGCCATTTATAAATGGCCACCCAAACCTGCACTGCCACCGTCCAGCCATTTATATACAACGGCCGGATGGGAGGTGGTTAAAAGTGAAGCACAGGGACTGGCAACGAAAGGGTAAAGCAGGGGTGTCAAATTGATGGCCCTTCAGCTGTTGCGGAACTACAAGTCCCATCATGCCTCTACCTGTGGGAGTCATGCTTGTAACTGTCTACCTTGCAATGCCTCATGGGATTTGTAATTCTGCAACAGCTGGAAAGCCGCCAGTTTGACACTTGTGGGTCAAAGTGTATCTAAAGTCAAAATTTATTTTTTTTGTTTTTAGTTTTTCAAGCAGTTGTTAAGGATTCCTGTTGGGTAGATTCAGTTTCTCTTTTTGTCTTGGTGACCACTGTCCTCAATTAAACAGATGACTACAATAGAAAAAAAAAACAATTAACCATTCACTGCTGTATTCAAAATGGAGAAAAAAGTTGGCTTTAAATATGTTCCAAAGAAAATATGTTAAACATGGTACATCTTTTACACAGTGCTGCTGTAGATTGCTTTTGCTGTGAAGTTAACACAAATGTAGAATCAATCAAAATGTATTCATGTGTAAGGATACATGTATTTAAAAAAGTTACATTCTGCATTTCATAGCTTTACATTGAGTGACTTTTCCTTTCTATTTCATGGTAAAAGTAAGGACATTTCAGAACAGTTTACAGTGCCTATACAATATTACTTAAATATATCAGCAGATAAACCTTTATCTGCAATATACAGTAGCTTCTGTTTGCCATAGTTTCTGGCTATTTTTACATTCCCAGTGATCTTTCCCAATGCCTTAGATTTAGAGGCCTAGGTTAAGTCTCAACCATATTTTATCAAAACTAAAACATTTTTTGTGGTTTGTGAATAGGATGTTCCCACCAAATTAAAGATGAACAGATTGTATGGCCTAAAGATATAAAGGTTTACAGGTAAACCAGTAACACCTGTGAATATTTGTAATACATTATTTATTAGTGTAAGGCCTCTTTAACACGGGCGTTCCATATGTCCGTTTTTCATTTGTCCATTTACAGATGAAAAACGGCCCCCCATGTATTTCTATGGACTTGCGTATGTTAATGGTTGAACATCTCTTTACATCCATTAATGCCCGCATCCATTCACCTTGTTTTTTTTTAAATGGAAGAAAACCCTATTTTTCTTCCGCAAAAACCCCCGAAATGGATGAAAAACGGATATCAACGGATTGTATGCAGCCCGGCAGGTCAGGAAAGGGGGAGAGGGGACGAGCGAGTCCCCCCCCCCCCCCTGAACCATATCAGGCCACATGCCCTCAAAATGGGGGGGGTGAGTTTTTAGTCATCAGCTGTCAGCAGGGTTCCCCACTGACAGCTGAATGTAAAAAAAAAACAATTGCCAGAAAGTAAAAAATAATAGAACAAACCGGTGTGGGGTCCTCCCTCCATCCATACCAAGCCCTTCGGATCTGGTTTGGGTATAGAGGGGAACCCCCATGCCAAAATTTTAAAAATAATGGCGTGGGGTCCCCCCCAAGATCCATACCAGACCCTTATCCGTGCATGCAGCCCGGCAGGTCTGGAAAGGGGGGAGCAAGCAAGCGGGAGCGCCCCCCCTCCTGAACCATACCAGGCCATATGCCCTCAACATGGGGGGGTGCTTTGGGGGGTGGGGAGCTCCACCCCCCCAAAGCACCTTGTCTCCATGTTGATGGGGATAAGGGCCTCTTCCCCACACCCATGGGCTGTGGTTGTGAGGGTCTGCGGGCAGGGGGCTTATCAGAATCTTAAAGCCCCCTTTAGCAAGGGGGCCCCCAGATCCTGACCCCCTCCCATGTGAATGAGTATGGGGTACATGGTACCGCTACCTAGCTCTGCTTTGTTTACATAAGCAGAGCTGTGTTCTGTCAGTCTCCTCGGTGATCTCCTGTGTTTCCTGTGTCCAATCACAGCACAGCGGCGCCCCCTATGGTGGATGTACAAAATCACGTTTATATACGTGATTTTGCATAGAACATATGCCCTGTAGCAGTAAATCTGCTGTAGGGTGGATGGTAAGTGTTTAAAGAAAAATCAAGCTGAATGTTACCAAACTACCACTAGCTGTACAATTATCTGTATAAATAACACCCTTTATACAGTAGATATGCTTTTCTTCACTCATCCAGTTACATTTGTTAGCAGAATATAAAGGGAAGTGATAGAACCTGTGATACAGGGAGAACAGCAACAAAGGTTGAGGTTAATATATATAGCCTTATCCAAATATGCTTTCCTTTATTATCATCTTGAGCAGTTACAGCAGTTCTTATGGTAAAGGTGGAGGGAGTTCTAGAAGTTAATAGTGTAGATAAGTGCAGATAAGAAGCTCTGAGAGTTGGGGGCTTTAGACACAGTAGGTAATGGAGTGTGTATGTTAGATTCAGAGAATCATTGGGTCTGTGGATTTAAAGTCTGCAGGTAATGAGTACAAATTAAACTTGGTGCCCTGGTTCATATCCTGCACAAGTGGCCAGGCTTGTCAAGCTATGGCATTCTACAGAATGTTGCATGCCAAAGAACAGGGATCCATTGTATTTTTCTTGTTTCCAAAACACTATTATACCCTAAGTCAAAATCCTAATGCTGATGTCTTGGGCAATTTCTATCATTTCTATAATGTTAACATTAGCCTGTGCTTTGTCTATGCTGGTTAACAGCTTTACGTCAATACTGGACCCATACAATTACATATACTTACCTTCCATTCTCTCCCAAACCAGACTCTTCACACTCACCTGCAAGTGTTGGCTGTCTGAGCAGCCAGTCAACAAGCACCAGTGCTGTCAAATGGTCTGGAGGGGTGTGAGTTACATTGTTCCACATACCTGCTTGGGCAAAATACAGGTTTGTTGAAAGGAGGCTATAGCCATATGAAGATTGTAGACTACAATGCAGTAAAGTGCCCCTATCTACTGACCTTGAGGTGTCTGGACATTCACCTCTCCATGATAGTGTGAATTTTTATCTGACAAGTTAAAGAAAGCTTTTGGGAGATAGAAAATGCCTGCAAGTTCAAGTCCACAGCCTTTGCTTTCTTTCCCAAGCTGTAATGCCAAAAATGTATGGTTGTGATAAGCACATTCATTTTACTAATTGATTGTTGTACTTTTGGTGAAAAGAAGGAAATCTGCCTCTCATTCAGTTTGAATACATTTTATGCATTGATAAATGTGTTTTATGTTGAATATTACTTATGTGTTTTTTTTATGTATTTATTTTGTATTTGTATAGCATACCACAGTTTTGCAGTGTGTATATTTCATCACATTTATTATCATTATGTATAAACTTTTCATTACAAAGCATACAACATTATTCCAGTGTATAGAGTTTATTATGCAGAATTAATAACTGAATTATTGCAATGTAACTCAGTATTTATTGTGTAATGCTGCATGTTTATTAAATTATTTTTAGAGACTGTGGACACTTGGTGATGATAATGATGCAGAGGGGTCAAGCTTACTGTCCACACTCATTTCTTTGCTGTTGCTGGTAAATTTTTGTTCACAGACAAGAAAGCTGCCTGCAGAGAGAGAATTTTTATTTTTGAATCTTGCAAGGACTTGACAAAAAGTATCCCGTCAGGTCGTGTACGTATATTTGACAGACTGGTGGCCTCTGAAGGGATCAGAGGTACGACCACCCCGTAAGATCATTTGTGGTGGGGGAAGGATGTTTGCTTCTTCTTCGGTCTAAGGGAACAAACATCCATTGAAAGCTGGGGAACTGCTTTCTTCTCATTTACTCACAAATGTCTTGGGGTTAAGATATGCCCAAAGCATTTGTTTTCAAGACTTTATAACTTCAACTAACCACAAGGGAATTTCAGACTGTTACTTTTTAACACATTTTAAACTTACTCCAGCAAGCATCCCTTAAGATCATGTCATTATCTACGTTTTCTGTATCTTGACATCAAGCTCTGACCAAAATATTTTGGAGCTCATCTACACAAAAAATTATAGGGGGACTCAGGTTAACCTTAAGCTAGCAACTACAGTATTGTTTGCCTGGGTACACACGTAGAAGGTTTTTTTCATTCAAGCCAGTGGGCTGAACGAAAAAAAAATGAGTGGTTGCCATGCTTACTAAGTGATGTTAGTGCGGCAATCTCCCCTGCTAAACTATTGTGTTCAGCACAATGTGTGTGAACACATTGATCAGCGCTTGCAGCCATTGGCTGCCAGTGCTGATAAAATGCTGGTTTTCCAGCATGCTCTGTATGAAAGCGAGCTGTACACATGGGTGGAAAGTCGGCTGGTTCCTGTCCAACTGACCATTTTCAGATGATTTTTGGCCCGTGTGTGCCCAGCTTAAAGCTATTGCTTACCTAGTCTGTGGTCACTATAGGAAAATAGTACACTTTTATTAAAAGTTTAAAATACTGGCCTTCTGAATCAATAGGTTGAGCTCTTAGTGTTTACTGTGTTCCCTTTGTTTTAGTACATGGTAAAATAGAAATCTTAGGAATTTCAGAAATACCTATGGAGTGTTCTATATCCTATTTCTTTCCTTTGCTGGATATTCTTTTTTACATTTATTTCATAATCAGTAATGTTATTACCATGTAATTACATTATAACAGAGCTAAATTTGAGGTATCTGAAACAGTGCAAGGTTAAGTCAAATGCCATTGTTAATGCAAATGTAGCTTTATTTAGGCGGATCCCTTAAATGCTTTTTGATAGTTTATTAGTAAATATTTAATTAGAACAAGACAGCATAGGCAGTGGTTCAGTGAATCCCAAAATATATATGGACACACCACCTTTTTTTAATTTTTTTTTCTATTTTTGTCAGTTTAAGTACATGTTCTTCATATTCTTAAATGTGTCCATTAACCCTGGCTGGTATAAGTACATGGCAGTTAGGAAAAGTCAATGGGCAAAAAACTTAAGTCTCATGGTCAAGGGCATACTGTACATTATAGATAGAATTGATTTTTATGTCATGCCAATGACAATATTGTTAAAATGTGTAAACAAAACCACAAAACTATGCCCAACTGACATTACATGTCATTATTGAGAACTATCAAGTTTGATCAAGTGTACCTTTTTAATAATAAGCCATGGGCTGTGTTAATAAAGCCTCACTAACGTTTTTGAAAACAAAAACTTGTGGAAGCAATGGTCTCTCTGCAGCAGTCTGAAATGCTGCCTGTCTGTTTAGATCTATCAAAGCCACAAAGCCCATGGGCCCTGCTGATTGCCTGATTGCAGAGCTGTACTTCTGAACATGAGCAGTGGTCCTTCTATGGAGCTTACTGCCAGGAGTGAGGAGTCTGTGCAGGTGCTGGGGAGCAATTAAACTCCTAACAATAGCAACAACTGTACATTTAGGCCTCATGCACACAGGGCATTTTTGGGGCCACTTTTAGGGGTGTCAGGCTTTTTTTTACTGCTTCTAAACAGCTCTCCATGTTATCCTATGTAGACTTTTAGAAGCTTTTATTAGCTGTAGTGTTTACCAACAGGAGAAAAAAAACCCAGGGCCGGTGCGTGGAGGAGCATCAGCGTTTTGGCAGAAAAAAACACTTGATGCGTGTAAACGTGGCAAAACAAGCCTAAGTGCGTTTAGCGCTTGAGTGTTCGTTCATTTCAATGGCCAGAATAAATTATTTATTATTAATAATAATAATAAAAATAATAATAATTTATTATTAATAATTATTTATTCTGGCCATTGAAATGAATTAATGCCCAAGTGCCTGATGCTTCTAAACACACCTAAACACTTGTAAAAGCGTTAGATATCTTTATAAGCGTCAGGCATTTTTTTGCCAAAATGCTGCTGTGCATGAGGCCTTAAGCTTTCTGCTCAATATTTTATGTATCTACCTATGTTTATCTGTGTATCTACTAGAAAAGGTTAAGGTGGTAAGGAACTTGTTTTTTTCAGAGCTATTTGAACTTGCAAAGCATTAATGCCACCTTAATGCCTGTGAAATTGTAATAAAAAAATAGAGGAAGAATAAAAGATGAAACGTCTTTTTAACTGTGAAAAACATATAAAAACGTTTTTTAAAAAACTTAATTTTGAACATATTAAATGACAACTCCCTTCAGGAACAATGATGACTAATAAGCCCTTAAAAGGATGACACACAAGATAAAACTTTTAAGCATTGCCTTGTGTCGTCTCTAATTAATTGCTATTCATTTGCATTATGCATTGCCATGACATAGCTTTTTCTGTATATGTCAAGACCAATCTGTCAGTTCAGATCTGAAGCTCTGACCAGGTCTGCTGGATAATGACATCTGACACATTCCTATTTTAGTGGATGCCTCTCTCTGGAATGGCTGCTGTTAAGAATCCTTCTTTATGCAAAAACACTGTTGACCTTCTGAAAATTGCTCTCCATCTTCTCATCTTTACTTTAGATCTAATGGTGGCAGTATGCATATTTAATATTAATTAATTTTCCTAGTAAACTGGTCTATAGCCATCTCCTTTTTACATATTAATAACTTTTAAATTTATGAATTGATCCCGAATGTATAAACTGATTTAGTAGGATTTATTATATTGTTCTTCAGGGCTGTACAACTATGCTAATCTTTAAATAAAAAAACATGTTACCTGCAACCTTGTATTTTCCTAATCTGTAGAAACATCAACAGCGTTTAAGTTTAGCTTCAGTTTTCTAAATAATATATATTAAAATCTGATCATTTTTGAAAATGCATTAAAATGGAACAAATTAATTCATGATAATAAACAAATATTTATGTTACCTGCAGAGTCATATGTGTACAAGGTTACAGGCTAACATGGTTTTGCATGATATGCTTTGCTTGATTTACCAGTAATTTTGGTAATTTTGGTGCCACATAATGTGCTGTTTTTCAAAGGGGTAACAACACTTTTTTCTCACAAACAGACAAAGATGAATGTTCAAAAGAAAATGGAGGTTGCCAACATGAATGCATCAACACAATTGGCAGCTATGTTTGCCAGTGCCGCAATGGATTTGTACTCCATGAGAACAAGCATGATTGTAAAGAAGGTAGGAGTCCCAAGGAAACCATTGCAATGCTAAATTGTGTACACCAGTAAAGAGAACTAAACGTTTTCTTTACATTAGAGTGCTGTAAGCAAAGCAATTAATTTGCTAAAAGTCAGTGAATAGCATAGTAGGTATCTACAGATTGCTCTGGAGTTAAAAATATTTGGATTAGCATTTTAAAATGAAAATAAACAGCTTCTATTTAACTATAGTGCAGCAAAGGGAATAAAATACACCAGTGTTTCCTCGCAATGTTTTTTTTTCTTTTTTTTACAAATTTTGATCCATTGATCACTGATGGTACACATTTTCATCCTGATGGTACATGGCAGAGAGTAGCACCTAGATGAGGTTCTGGACACTTCTGGTCTACAATGTGTTTAAATATGTCCCTTCTTCTGCCTGGCAAATTAAAGTACTCTGATTATGGCTGAATTTGATAAATATATATATATATATATATATATATATATATATATATATATATATGCATTGTTTAATTGGATAGATATTAAATATTACAAATTATTATCTTGTATATTTATATGCAGCCAGCAGGTGGAGCTCAAAGCTCTTTATACCATGTTTTTTAGTTTACACCTTCTGTTGGTAAAAACCTGTTGTTGTAAAGCTTAAACACTCAAGAGGTAATTTACACAATATTGTATTCTGTTCTCTCTGTGTCCTCTCTGACAGCTCTGTGCAAAGTTTTAGTTACAGATATCCTGCCTGAAAGGCAAGAAACACTGCTGTACTCTTTTTATAAAACCCAGAGTACTCTGGGGAATATGGTGTTTGTTTACTAAAGGCAAACAAATTGTTCACTATGCAAGAGAAGTTGCATTTAGCAAGGACATTTTCCCTGGACCTTACTAAATGTGGTGAGACTTTGCTTTGAAAAGAACACCCAATCACATGCAATTAAAAAAACATCTTTGCTTGGACATAATGGGATTAAGGAAGTCAGCAGAGCTTCAATTTATTTACTAAGCTCTGGGGAAAATTCCCTTGCAAAGAGCCAAGACCCTGGCCCAAATATCTGAACAGCAGGTTTACAAGTGGCACCTGGAAATGACAAAGTAGTAAATATTTAAATTTGGGAAATATTGTGCTACACCATCAACCAGAACTGTTCTACAAAATACAAGTGAGCTTGAACATTTAAAGAATTCCAGGCATGGTATATTTTACATAGTATAGCTATGCATATACTACACCTGGAAGCTGGAAATCTCTGAAGTAGACATCACTACTCAAGGTAATTCCAGGTATTGTGCTGAGTACTGAGATGCCAGCCTGATGCATTCTGAATACAGGAGGTGGACCACTCAGCACAGATACCATTCAGAGAATGCGTTGCATTTTCTGGATAAATGCAAAGACATCTCTGATTGGTCAAGGTGATGAGGCGGGGTGGTGATGTCACACTCTCTGTCAGGGCAGGGCTGTGGAACGGACAGGTAGGCCTAGTGGCAGGGTAATGCACTGGCTGACGACAACCACCACCAACAGACCGAAGTCCCTCAGGGCGCGGAGTCTAAGTCCCAGGCTGCCCTTCACCAGGGCCCCTGATGGTGGGGATGGACTTGACGCAGCTAGGAACCAGGTCGCGGCCCCCGAGACACCCCGGCTGCGGTAATGGCCGCCGCCAAAGGCGTGTAGCTGGTGAGAATGACAATAGCGTAGTCAGACAAGCCGGGTCAACAACAACGGGACAAAACAGTACAGAACAGTAGACAGAGAATCACAGGTCACGGGCCGGGTTCAGCAACGGAAGGTCAGATCAAAGGGAAACACAGAGAATGGTCTTAGTCACAAGCTGAGTCAGAATACCAGAAGAGTCACGAGCGTATACACAGAGCTGTAGCAAGACCAAGACACAAGTGCAAAGAGCATGTGCAGATCCCAGGCTTATATGTACTCAGCCACACCCCTCTGGGGGATGGACCTCAGAGACCTGAAGGCATAAAAGATTCCCATCATGCTCAGCAGAAATCCAAGATGGATGCCAGCACATGGAGTAACATAACCTCTGGGAAAAGGTAGGACCTTGACACTCTCCCCCTTGTCCAATCAGAGAATGCTTTGCATTTATTCCGAAAATAAAAAGCATTCACGAGAATGGCACCCATGCAGTGACGAAACTCCTGTGTTCACAATGTATCAGGCCTGGTGCTCAGCACAGGACTCAAAAGCTAGTGGAGATCCTCGGGGAAGCAGTGTCTACGTCCGTGATTTCCAGCTTTCAGGGGCATTGGCCAGGTATGGTATATACATGCTCATATTGGCCCAAACTGGACCAATGTAACCACAGTATGTAAAAATATACCATACCTGGAATTCATCTTTAAGCATAAAAAGTTTATATAGCATCTGAGCAATAAAAGACAAGCCACTTACAATATAAGTGAACCAAAAATATGATTTACAGGCTGTTTGGATAGTATAGACATACCAATGCCTTTACTGTGATTAAAATATTGTGTACACCTTCATTAACATTTTAATAATATACATCTCCCCTGCCTAATATCTTGACTAACTTTTCTGTGAATTGAAATTTACTGTAAATTAAATCATTTCTTATCTTACACAGCTGAATGTGAACATAGAATTCATAGTCCGAATGGATTTATAACAAGCCCCAACTGGCCAGACAAGTATCCAAGTCGTAAGGAATGTACTTGGGAAATAAGTGCCACTCCAGGTCATAGAGTTAAGCTAGTAAGTACTTGTATGTGTTCACCTTATTTAAGGCTAGGAATACTACTGTGAAAATATAAAATTGTGGTAAAAGGCATGACACAGTAAAATTGATTACAAAGCTGCCTTTCTTTCTCTGTTCCTTTTTTTCTTTTAATAAATACCTGTAATGTGGTCTTCTAGTTTTGCACAGCAGAACAAACAGCAGAGTTATTGCTGGAACACAAGGTGAGATATCTCACTGAAAATCACCTAAGATGATAGATACAAAAAGGACTCGACCCCTGCTTGAATTTTATCATTCACGCACATGATCAAGTATCTACCTAAGAAATTCTAGGCATAACAAATCTATGTACCAATCAAAATTTGCTCGGCCATATTCATGTCAATTGGTCACAAATCACACATTTCATCAAAGCAGAATTTTAAAGTTTTTTGATAGGGTTGCTGTCTAAGGCTAATTTTTAATTTCTCAACATTCGGTACCATTCTGGACATGGGATGAAGGTGATGGAAATGATGTGGGTACAATGTACATACACACACAGTATAAAGTTTTAGACTGATTGGAGACTGTTATCATAGACTTATGGGAAGAGTGTTTCTCTTGGTGGAACAGTGTTGAATGGTCCCCCCCCCCACCTTCAAGACAACATGTCTCTGTCAGACTCATCATCAAAGTTCTAGCTTCCATGTTGGGCCTGCAAAGGTTTAGGTAACCAACCAGTTCACAATCTCTGCTGTGGCTAATGGCTCTGCTGAACGTCTGTTGTAAGTGTCAGCAAAAAAAAAATTCACAGACAATCTTACATGCATGGGTAGCCATTGAGTGATCTAAGGGGAGAGCTACAGGCTATCCATTTTGCTAAAAATATATGGCTTACCAGATCTTCAAAGTATCAGTTCTTTTACCATGACTGAAATTCTTGGTGATCTTCAGATGTAACCATTTTGGTTTGTTCCTCCTTAATAAGGCCGTTTCTGTAAGATATACTAGAGGATAATGGTGTCAGACGTATGCTGTGTTTTGTCTATTGGTAAAGTATGTGGTATACAATATAATAATGAGCTATAAAAGGATTTAGCATTCAGTTGTCAACGCTTGCATTTAGTTAACACAGTAAGAAATGAAACAATAATCCTTACTTATCAAATTATCAAATGAAAGAACAGTGTTAGGTAGGCCATAGACAGTGCAAATTTCTTTCCTGGGACCACAGTCAGTGTTGATGGGGGAATCCCTCCCACCGAGCCATTGTGTTCTCTCAGTGGGGACATGGGAAAAGCCGTCCCTGCTGGGAAAGACAGGGATTATTGCTAGTGGCTATAACAGTCGCTAGTGATAAGCGCATGTAAAATCCAGCAGCCTGGTTGTACTCAAGTTGATCGATCAATCAATTTGGATACATTCATATATGGTGTGAATCGTCTATGGTCAGCTTAAGTTGCCCATTACAGTAAATATTTCCCTAGTAGAATATAAGGAAGAATCTTATTGCTTGTTACATGCGAAAAAAAACAATTTTCATTCACACTCTTTGTTATACAAGGCCTAGTGTGCAGAGAGCAGCTGTTTTTGAGATAAATTGTCCATGTTTTTATTATCAGAAACTATATGTTATCAATGTATGTGAAAAACCTTGTGAGCTGCTATGCAATTGTATCTAATTAATTGCTGCTAGCACCAAACACAATCCCATGAATTTATGTGCTAAAGTAAATATCAATATAGTGGTGCGCTCATACTACTAATTCTACACTAATAGCGTAATGTTATTACCCAATACATTAAAGAGAAATAAATCCAACAATCAATCAAAGTGAAATACATGCACATATATAAAATATTCTTAATAAAAATGTCCGTGTAATGAAGTCCCATACATCTTCCAGTGCTTTTTGTGTCCCGCAGGGACCCGATGCATTGCTCCCAGACAAACTCCAATCTCTCTTCTCCTCTATTTCATATTCTGCTAAGGTTCTGTGCCTCTTCCCTTATTCAATACAACCAGATTACATAAGGGGGAGGACAGAAAATACCCACATAGTTTATTTATCCCAAACCATAGGAGATTAACTCACATTAAAAAGGTGCTTACAGCGCACCACACATATCATGCTTAAAAACAACAGAGCAGACAATCGTGCATATCGGGATTCAGAACGGTATAGTTACTACTCACGCCTACTCCTGGAGCGCCATGACATCATATTCCCTTCCCTCAAAAAGATCAGAGGTATTCAGGTGGGAGCACATCCAGTGGGGGAAATCACAATTTTAATGCAGTAGAAGCTCACTTGTTGGTGAATGTCTCTAATGTGATTAAGAAGAAATGTTAAGCTTTGAAGCACTGGAAGATATATGGGACTTCATTACACGGACATTTTTTAAAGGATATTTTATATATGTGCATGTATTTCAGTTTGATTGATTGCTACTATTTTTCTTTTATGTCTTGGGTAATAACATGATCCTATTAGTGTAGAATAGTATAAGCGCAGCACTATATTGGTATTTATATATTATCAATGTAAGGGGGTAATTCACCAACATTATGGGCTCCTCACATTTCGATTCTGATTAACAGTAAATGTGAAATTTCTAGCGATAGTCAGAAAATTAAGCTATTTGAGGTGGAGATAGAATACTGATTTATACAGAATTTTGAAAGTTAAGTATTCATTTAGGTAAGTAAATTGTAAATTAGCTGGTTAAAATAATACATGCATCTTGGCGGACTGGATAAAAAAATATAATATTGTTTTTGTTTATTTAAACCTAAATCCTTTAGCCTGGCTACCTAGAACACCCAAAGCAGTGAAGCACTTGAAAAAAATGTCCATCTGGCATGTACTAAATCCGGTCGTGCTTGTTAACATTTTTTAAGATTTGATCCATAGGAAAACCCTGTGCACTATGCAGTTTGTGTTGTAGCTCAATTCATGAATACGTTGTCAGATCAAATTTTATGCTTATGGTGACACAGGATATTTCATTAAGCCTCTCAGCTGTACAAACATAAGGCTATATCTTATATTATGTAATCTACTTTCACGCTAGGCATTCAGTGAATTTGAGATTGAGCAGCATCAGGAATGTGCATATGACCACCTAGAAGTTTTTGATGGTGAAACGGACAAGTCATCCATCTTGGGAAGATTATGTGGTAACAAAATTCCAGAGCCTTTAATTGCTACAGGAAATAAGATGTTTCTTCGTTTTGTGTCTGATGCATCAGTACAAAGGAAAGGATTTCAAGCCACTCATTCCACAGGTCAGTGAAATATTAATTAATTTAGTTTGCTGCCCCTGAATAAATATAATAATTCTGGGAAGATTCACCGCATCGTGTACATGGTCAAGCACAGACTGACCCTCCAAGCATTTACCCCTCAGTACAGATGCACCCCCCTCCACGAACACAAACCCCTCAGCAAAGGCTCCCCCCAACACAGACTGATCCCCCTAGCATAGACTACTCAGCACAGAAAGATCCCCCCCCCCCCCCAACACAGACCCCTCAGTATAGGTGGAGTTCTCCCCCCAGTACAAATTTCTGAGTACAGACACCCTCCCCCAGCACAAATCTCTCAATACAGACTGACTCCCTTAACATGACTAAATCCCCCCCAGACTGACCCCTCAGTACAGCTTCCCCCCATCTCTACCTGTACAGACACCTCAGTACAGACAACCCCCATTTCCCTCCCCCACATCCCAGGGCAGAACCCTCAGTACAGGCACCCACCTCCCTAAACTAACTCACTAGAGTACTATATGCAGTGGTAGCTCAGAGTGATGGGAAATCCTTTTTTCAACTCTGTCATATGAGCAGTACATCATAACGCTACAAAAAAAAAAGGAATGGCAGGCAGCCACAGCTCCCCAGCAAGTCTGCACCTGGTGCAGACCACAAACCCCCCCTTATAATGCCACTGGATATACAGTATATATTACTCTTTTCAGCTATCACATTTTTTCTTTAACAAAAAAACCTGCTAAACAATCAATTAAAAATAAGTATGAGTGTGATTATTTTAATATTATAATGCAGCGCACTAAGATAATAATTATTTATGTCTGTCGTGTGCTGACTGTAGAGTGGTCATATCGTATAGTCCCAATATTCCGCTATGTCCATGCTACTGCCAATGGCAGCAGCTTTGATTTGACCTGTCCACAGTAGCTGCTTCTGAGCTAGAGGTGTAATAAATGTTATTTATTAAGGTGATTATTTCCATGCAGTAGCTTACAATATGAGTTATGCCAAAAGGGTTCAAAAGGCTGATTTTCTCCATCTGTTTAAGGGGTTCTGATGCCTCAGAGCAAATAAAAAATAAATGGCCAAAAAAATACCAGCCTTTAAAATAGCAGTAAACCAGTGATACATTTTAAGCAATTCTTTAGTATCCGCACTTCAATTCTGATATAAATATTGGAATCTCTGGGTAAGCATTATTAAGTAAAACAGACAATAAACACTGCCATTCTGGTAACATTCACCTTGCCTGGTTAGTAATTGTGGCCACAAAAATTGCATTACACTGACATCTAGTGGGTAAATAGCTTTTTCAGTCTATTTGAATCCTCCAACTCCTATTAATAGATCTACGGTGAGTCATTTATTTACCTCTCAAAGTATTTGTACACTTCTGCTAGCTAAGTATACTTTATTTATTTACTTGTAGATGTTACATATACAATGTCCATGGTGCATTTTATTTAAAGCTTAACGTCAAAAATTATTCTCTCTGTGACCACAAAAGAAGTGACAGTCAGAATACACCCAGCAAATAGAATATGCTATCCAATTTTCTATCCAATTATTTAAACTAAAGTGAATTTTAAATAACTGTTGAGGTTTGAAATTTTAATCCTATCACTAGGACCAACAGAAGGATTAGTCATTTCACATCACAAGTTTAAGAACTCAAGGAACTTCCTGTCCCAAAAATCACAATAAAAAAATCTGGCCAGCGATTATGTACGTTACATTATAAACTCAAAGCCAAAATGTTGTTTTAAACAGAGCAGGGACTGTTAGAGCCTATATTGGGTTTTTTTGCCATCTGTTTCTTTTGGGGAGACTTCCCTTCATTCCTGTCAGGAGTGGAAGGGAAAATCTCTCCAAAAAGGACACAGACAAGGCACAGGTAGGGTTAGAGCTGCAAAGTGTTTTTTTGCTGTCTGCACTACCCTTTGCAAGTGACAATCCGCAGAGGACCTAAGGAAAAATCTTCCCAATGAGGTCAAAGCCAGGAAAAAAACCTGATTGAAATTTGAGCTCTTCTCTATACAATCCAAAATGATTTTTAGCTGGAGTTAGGCTTTAACATGTTCTTGCCCACCAAAATGTTCCTCAACATGATGCCCTATATTAGAGATATGTTCTAAACATTCTTCTCTTTGAGAGTTTAGTACAACCAGTGTTTTTTGACTTTCAAGCCAAGGTCCTCACTAAAGGATCGTGAAAAAATTAGCATGGTTCTTAAAGATGTGATCACTATGTCAATTCTATCTAGTTGAAAATACATTCATGTAGGATCTATTTCTTTTCATCAGAGTGTGGCGGCAGACTGAAATCAGAAACAAAGCCCAGAGACCTGTTCTCCCATGCCCAGTTTGGTGACAACAACTACCCTGTCCAAACAGATTGTGAGTGGTTGTTAGTATCTGAAAGAGGTCTTCGTGTTGAGCTAAGCTTTCCAACATTTGAGGTGGAGGAGGAAGCAGACTGTGGCTATGATTACATGGAGCTGTTCGATGGCCATGACACGTCAGCAATGAGACTGGGTCGTTACTGTGGATCAGGGGTAAGAGCATATTCGGCGATTCATCTGTCATTTATTTGGAGCAAAACCCTATTTTCTCATGCATTTCATTAGTATAAGTGTCAGGAAAAGTGTACAAAATAAAGGAAATGGCTGTCTCACCACCTCTCAAGCACTAATCAATAATGTTTTATATGCTTGATTCGGGTTTGTATTCTCTGTTGCTTTTGGCAATACAATAAATCCTTAACAGTGATGGCTTGTTGATTAATTCCCCTTATTAGCACTGAAGATCTATGTAGTGTGGCCACATGGAAGAGTCCAGAGAGAATATGTTTCTATTGTTGATATAGCAACCAATCGGCTTCTAGTTCTAATTTTTTGAAATTCACTGGAAAATTATATAAAAGACTTTGCATTTGAAAAACCATGTTCTCTCTAATTTTTATAGATCTCTGAGGGCCTTTTATCTGGGTGACTGTAGATCAAAACTCAGAACCTTCAGTCCATTGTATCTTACATATTATTCTTTACATATTAGCTTTTGAATGGACTAGCACTAGCATACAGTGGTCATACTGTATATGCTCCTGCACTGGTGCTTCAAAGAGTATCTTTTAGTCAACCATTAAATGGCTAGATATTTACTCCTATTCCATACTCCTTTTTACTAATTGCCAAGGCCCCTTTATAACGTTACCAGGATGATGTCAAGATTTTGAGGGATGGACTCCCTCTAAATGATACATCTGAAGCCAGTAATGACATTGAATGGTTCCTTGCATTAATGGGCTAGACTAGAGTAATATATAGAACCATGTAGACAGTTATTTGCTGAAGTGCTTGCTGAGACAATACTCTGGCCAGACACTAGCCAGAAAAAAGTAGGTGGATAAAGTACTGTATGATAACTGTTATTTATGTAGAAGAGGGGTTCATGACATGTTTTTGCAGCTCCTCTTATGTCTCTGTCCACACTAAACACCCAGCAACAGCACAATGGCAGCAATTGTATCCAATGTGTCCCCTCACCAATTCACCAACAGTACAAACAAATGGTAACCACCCCAACCTATAACTCACCTTTGCAGCTATGGCACACAGAGCACATGGAAGGACAACACGTAAAAAAAAAAAAAAGTTTCTGGTTCACTACCAGCCAGTGCACAACAAACTGAATCACCCTGTCGAACACGGTTAAAACAAAGGGCTTAGTTTGGTGAATTGGTGAGGGGACACATGGGATACCTTCTCTGCCCTTGTGCTATTGCTGGGTGTCCAGTGCATCCTTATACCTTTAACGAGGGGTGAGCTCACTCCAGACATATTGTATATGTGCTCCAACTTTGAAGACTCTCAAAATGTATAGTTAGGACTGCAGTACACTGGCGGGGGGGGGACCTCTGCAGCTTACGCATACATTTGCAAATGTGTACAAATTCAAACCCTTGTTTTAATGTGAACTGTTAGACAGGGTAATTTGATTTGTTGCAGGCTGGCTGGTAAGTGAGCTGGTAATTCGTTTGTTGTTTTTTGTCATGCGTCGGCCTTCCATGTGCTCCTTGCTGCAAGGGCCAGGTATAGGTTGGGATGGTTGGCATTTGTTTGTACAATTACTCATGAGTGTCCTGTTCCACCTTTATTGTATTATAAGTCAACAGACTGGGGGAATATGTTCTTTGACAAAGCTGTGCTGCTAAACTGATGGAAAGCGACCTGTTTATACTTTCTGTCAGAGATACCTAGTTCATTACACTGGGATACCAGAAAACCTATGGGGGGGGGGGGGGGTAAAACCATTCCAATATATTGTATGTATTTAGCTGCTTGTTTGGTGTTCAGATTTAATTTTAATAACTTTAACATTTTATAGTTGAGGCAGATATGGTTATGGATATTTTTTTTAAATGTTTACATATATTTCTCATTTCAGCCTCCAGAAGAAATTATATCCACTGGAGATGCGATACTAATTCATTTTCACACTGATGATACAATCAGCAAGAAGGGATTTCATATACGATACAAAAGTGTAAAGTATCAAGATATCCTTCACACCAAATAACACAGGAGTCCTCTGTAACCCAAGAATGGGGATAATAGGATATGTTGCGTGAACTTGCGAAAGGAAATATTTTTTTTACTAACGTTATTAGTGCAAATGTTTTATATCGTAAATAGAAATGGAAGAATCATTGCAAAGACTGCACTGATCATGTTTGGACCATGTCGTCACCTAAAAGACATTGACAAGTAGGCAGGCTGATGTCCTTTACTGACATTGAACACAGGGTATTGCATGCTGCTAGGGAGGCTATGGAGGAAATTTACACCAAAATGACCACAAATAAACATTATGTGAAATATTTCTTTCTGTTGTATTTTCCAGCAAAGTGTTAAATATAGCAATGGAAAATGGTCATTGAATCTGGTGGCATTGACCTAAAATGTTGAGCTGTTTTACATTTTGACAGTCCACAGCATCAAAATAAATACTTCAATATGTAAAAGAAAGGTCATTACAATAATTTATACTCAGTAGAAATCGTTGTAGGTCAGTTTTTGTGAATTTCCCCGTAAGCGCTTTCATACTTCGCTTGACATTTGTCAATGTTTCTTGCAAAATCAATCTGCACCGCTCACTGAAAGTCACCCCAAGGACAGCTATACCTTCTGACTATTGCCTGGAAAGAAAAAAACAAGATGAAAAAGGTCCTGCAGGCCATAGACTTACGTGTTCACAGAATTTATTAGACTTTTGTGCTTGACAGGCTGCTTATCATGCAAATAAAATGGCATACGGAATACAAAATGAGAAGATGTTTAAGAAGATGATCTGAAACCAAGTCAGGATTCCTCCATTTATCCAGTAAAACAATGATGCTTAGGACCTGGGAACCTAAAGCTTCTTTGTTTCTGCACAGACGCCTGTTTTATTTCCAAGAAACAGTTTTGTTCCATCGTTGTAACCATCATTTATATGAATGTAAATTTTCCCTCCTCTCCATTACATTCATAATGTAAATGCAATTCCGAAAAGGATGTTTTCAATTTACTGGTCTACTATGCCATGCGTTGTAATGCACTGTTCCTTTGCACCAGATGTAATCAGGGAACTGTTACTGGTTTGCAAATCTGTCATACTTCTCAGATTCCTTATTCTCCAAAGGAAAAAAAAACAGTTAATTAAACAGGAACAGTCAGCTGAATTGCGAATGCAAAACAGTTTTTCTTTCCACCTTACAAAATCAATATGTATAATGGCTGCTACTTTGTGAATAGAAAAAGTAGACTGTCATTTAAATTCTATTAAATGCAGAAGTAAGTAGTATTTGCTAAAAGGAGCCTGTTTGACCCTAACGATTACAAATACAAATGATTCTGCTTATATATGAATTGTTATTGGAAGAACTTTCTACAATGGTGCTATATCCATTAAGAAGCCACAAAGTGACATTGATGAAAAGATAAACGAGCCAATCAAGGTGGAAATATGAATGTTTCACAAGCCCTTCTGTATCTTAGTGCTGAAGTCTAAGCACATGTATGACAAAATCATTTTTCTTCAGCTCTGTGTCCTGTTCAACAACAATTGTTGCCTTAGAATTCTTGCACATGATCAAACAGATCTTCTTGTAGATACATCTGTAATTTGATACGTCATTTGACAACTTTAACATTTTAATTATATGTTACAAAAGATCTTTAAGAACATTGTAAACTTAGTCGTAGCATATACTGTAAGTATAATGCTTTCTTCATAGGTGTAATGTGTATTTTTTCTGAACTGTTATGTGCTTGTAGACCCTGTACAGCGCTTGCAATGATGATATATCTGCAAATGTCAGTTTGTATGAATGTAAATGTTCCTGATGTATGGAAAATCTTGTATGGTTGACCAGTTAAATTGTTCAGTTATGTGCCAAATTCTTTGAAACTTTTTTTTTTTTTTTGACAGTAGCAACTTTTGTTTAAAGTTGTACAATTCAGTAAAATATGAGTTTATTTAAAGATAATGGGATTGCAATTGAAACTGAGTTTGTTTTATTAAATAGAATTCTTGTTTTGATACCATTTGATGTATGTGGTTATATATATATATTGGCATCAAGCACCTGTCACCTAGATGCATTTAATTGCACTATTATTTTGAATTAAAACAGCTGTCATGAGCTGTCATATTTTCCTAAATAGGCACTCTTTCTAATGTCACTTAGTTATGTAATAAATTGTCACATGATCTTAGTAATATCCTTAGGACCTCTTTGAAGACAAGCATCCATCAATTTTCTGAATAATCTTAAAGAGCTTAGTGCATTGTTATTACTCTGGGAAGAGAATGCTTCTGGTTACCTGTCTTGTAAATTAATTCAAGCACTCTTTAACCCATTCATGTTGAAGGGTAAAAACAAATCATAATGCCTGAACACAGTTCTGCAACTTTGGCATGCATTAGTTAATCTGTACATATTATTGCAGCTACAAAAGCCTGGTACACACTAAAAGTTTGAGGTTTTTTTTTGTTAAAAAAGAAAATGACAAATTGCTGTACTAACACAAGCAATGAGCTGTTGTGTTCTGAGAGGGGGACCTCTCCCTCGCAGGGACACACTGGTCAGTGCTCGCAGCGATAGGCTGCAAGCGCTGATTGGATGCCGGCCAGATGCTGGTTCTCCAGCTTACTCTGTCGGACAGGCAGCTGTGCACATGGGCTGAAAGTCATCCAATTTCTACTGTACCGACTAATTTTGCGCAATATTTGGCCTGTGTGTACCCGGCCATAGGGCCAGTTCACACCAGTGCATTTTAGCGCAGCTGTAAAATGCTGATCAACAGAAGAACATCTGAAAAAAAATAATTTCCAATGCGTCCCATTCACACCATAACATTGCATTGCATTGCACTGAAATACAAAATGTTACAAAATGTATGTTAGTGAATGTTAGCGTGCTTTAAAACGCAGCTAAAAATGATTGAAATGTATATGCATTTTAGCACAAGTCAGTGTGTACTGGCCCTTAGTGTATCCAGCTAATATATACATTGTTGTTTTCAGGACAAACCAGGCTTTCAATTGGTGGTAAATGTAATGTATGTCTCAGTTTTGTTTGTTTTTTTTTAATCAAAGGAATACTGGCAAAAACAGAAAAAATATATAAAAGAATAATCCAAAATATTGACGATTCAAGTGATTACACATGATTTGTTATTTGTTGTCTGTGTCCATAAAAGGACCCAAAAATAGTACACGTTTTGCTTTTTTATCCTACCTAAAACACATTGATGCTGGTACTAAATCAAAGAATGCTTTTTTTAAAATCATACCTAAAATACACTGACCCTGACTTTTGACCCTAACCCTGACACTGACCTAGATCAAACCCTGATCTAGCTATTTTTCTCTTTATTAGGTGTTCTTACATGGCAAGACCACTTATTGTTATCTCACATATATATTCTTATTCTTATTATAGCCAAATTTACCACCCTAACTCCTCCCACAGTTTTTACACTACATAGACAAGTAATATACCGAAACGCACGGATTGTTCCCGATTGGTGTGCTTTTACTTTGTGGAACGTTTCGCCAAATGGTTCGCGAAATATCAGCGTTTTTGTGGTGAAATTGGTCCCATAGGAATGAATGGAGAAATGTTCAAAACTAGAGTGGAAGCTGACAAAAGCTAGAGTGTGAGCCATAGTCCTGATAGTTTTCACAATATGACCATTTGTTTGCAACTCACGCCGCCCATTGACATTCATTGAAACTCCACTCTAGACACCTGAAATTTAAAGGGCAATTTCTAAACTGCGACTGTGCCTTCATTTTTAATATTTCAGAGACATACTATGCATCAAAATGTAGGTCTGGGTCTTGTGATTCTCACAATATCAAGCTCTTCACTAGGATTTATAGTTTTAAAACTACAACCGTTTGAAGATGGCAACCGCCAGTGAAGTGAGCAATTTGGAGCAGTTTGTTTTTAACCGCTCCTCTGCCCTTGCTGTAGAGTGAGTTGCCATAGGAACCCAGGTGTGTGAGCAGGCAGCAGAGTGACAAAAGCTATTTCGCCCACTACAGTTGTAGACTACTGGTGGAGGCAAGAACACTTCACACAATTTCCCCAGAAATTGTAGCTTTTCTAGTTTTTATTATTATTTTTAAGTATTCTTGCATGGCAAGACCACTTACTGTTATCTCACATATATATTCTTATTATTATAGCCAAATTTACCACCCTAACTCCTCCCACAGTTTTTACACTACATAGACAGTAATATAAGGAAACGTGCGGATTGTTCCCGATTGGTGTGCTATTACTTTGTGGAACGTTTCGCCAAATGGTTCACAAAATATCGGTGTTTTTGTGGTGAAATTGGTTACATAGGAATGAATGGAGAAATGTTCAAAACTAGAGTGGAAGCTGACAAAAGCTAGAGTGTGAGCTGAAAAATCAGGACATGATTTCTAAACTGCCATCACTCCCTCATTTTCAAGCCCACCTACACAAATCTTATATCAAAACATTCAGCTATCCCTGCTGCCACTAAAAATGTCCACGGCTAAGCCATAGTCCTGATAGTTTTCACAATATGACCATTTGTTTGCAACTCACGCTGCCCATTGACATTCATTGAAACTCCACTCTAGACGCCTCAAATTTAAAGGGGACAGTTTCTAAACTGTGACTGTGCCTTCAGGCAGAGTGACAAAAGCTAGAGTGTGAGCTGAAAAATAAAAGTTGAAATGGATTTCTCACTCTCAAGCTTGCCATGTACACTTTTTAAATATGATCAATTGGTTAGTGTAATTTTTACTATCTTTACTCACTCCAAACACTCCACACAGTTACTCTGCCCACTCCATAATGTTACTCTGCCCAGTCCAACCTTTTCACAGTTACTCCAGCCACTCCAACCACACAACAGTTACTCCGCCCACTCCAGTTGTAGACTACTGGTGGAGGCAAGAACACTTCACACAATTTCCCCAGAAATTGTAGCTTTTCTACTTAATAATATTTTTACACACATTGATTTGTTTACATTTTTCTCCTCTAACAAGGAGAAAAAGATAAAATGTGTTATAGAATGTATCCTGTATGTAATACAATGTATCTTTTTCTCCATTCAAGAGGAGAAAAAACACAAGGGCATGCTGAACAGTGACTGATCAATGTGATAGTCAACAAGAGGTTGTCACAGTGATCAGGTGTTGTGCAGCGTGCTCTCAGCACAAACACCCATGTGCATGTATGAGGCTCCATGAATAAGGACTTGTTCTTGAGGTCGTGTGTATGCATTCACTCACTGGGAAGTGGTAATCACTAAAAACAAAT
Organism: Staurois parvus; assembly: GCF_062004578.1. Classification (NCBI taxonomy): domain Eukaryota; kingdom Metazoa; phylum Chordata; class Amphibia; order Anura; family Ranidae; genus Staurois; species Staurois parvus. The sequence goes on along the minus strand of NW_028318539.1, from coordinate 119,636 downwards.
TGCATCCACTGTAGATGGACTTGTACAATGGAGAAAGCAGGTGAGTACAATCTAATGATTACACACGTGTTTCCCCAAAAGTAAGACCTACCCCAAAAGTAAGCCCTAGCAGTACTTTTTGACGTACCGCTAATATAAGCCCTCCCCCAAAAATAAGACCTACCTCCACCAGGGGAGAACTGACCATTCAGGCACTACCCAAGGACCCGGGGTCACTGCAAGTCCCCATGAGAGGCTCAATCCGTCCCTGTATGTGCCACTTCTGAAATAAGGAGGTATTGAGGGGACGGACAGTGAGGCAGGCACTGCAGGCATCTCTCCTTCTCGGAGTTTCAGCAGAGGGGCGGGACCACATCCCTGCCACGGTGCTGAAGACGGAGTGCTGGAGGGGTGGGCAAAGTATGCAGCAGGTCAATGTAATCCCATGACCCTGGTGACAGTACTGCAGCTTCATGTAGGAAGGGGGGAGAAAGAGGGCAAAGAAAGAGAAAAGAGAGAAGACAAAAGAGAGTGAGAGAGAGACAGAGAGAGAGATAGAAGGCAGAGAGAGAGACAAGGCAGAGAGAGAGTGAGAGAAGGCAGAGCGAGAGAGGGGGGCAGAGAGAGAGAGACGGAGAGAGAGATAAGGCAGGGAGAGTGAGAGAGAGACGGAGAGAGAGAGAGAATGCATATAGACAAGACAGAGAGAGTGAGAGAAGACAGGGGGGGGGGCAGAGAGAGAGAGAGAAGGCAGAGAGAGAGAGACGGAGAGAGAGATGGCAGAGAGAGGGACAAGGCAGAGAGAGTGAGAGAAGGCAAAGAGAGAGGGCAGAGAGAGAGAGAAGGCAGAGAGTATGTGTGTGTGAGTGTGCATGTGAGAGAGAGAGAGGGCAGGGAGAGAGAGGGCAGGGAGAGCGAGAGAGAGACGGGGGAGAGAGAGAGATAGAAGGCATAGAGAGAGACAAGGCAGAGAGAGTGAGAGAAGGCAGAGAGAGAGGGCAGAGAGAGAGAGAAGGCAGAGAGAGTGAGAGAAGGCAGAGAGAGTGAGAGAGAGATGGCAGAGAGAGACAAGGCAGAGTGAGAGAAGGCAGAGAGAGAGGGCAGAGAGAGAGAGAAGACAGAGAGAGAGAGAAGGCAGAGAAAGTGAGAGAGAGACGGAGAGAGAGAGAGAGAGAGAAGGCAGAGGGAGAGTGAGAGAAGGCAGAGAGAGAGAGAGGGGGCTTGCTTTAAAACGTACCTTTTTTTGGAGCTGGTGGAGAGATCAGTTAGGTTGCAAGCTGACGATCTCACCAGGATGGGTCGGATCTGCGGATTGGAGAGGATAATGGATCGGACTCCGATCCTTTATGCTTAATCCTCAGATCCGATCCATCCTGCGGGGATCGTCGGAGGGGGTATCAATAAAAATAAGACCTACCCGAAAATAAACCCTAGTGCATTTTGTTAACCTAAATGTCTTATTTTCGGGGAAACACAGTATATATGGAATGACAGTGCAAGGCCAGTTTATGGTAGATTTGGTAATAGACAAGCACACTAATGGCACAGGTGTGTGTGGGTTTCATATAAAAGCCAGGATGAGAGGTTAGGGCCCCACCCTCCTGAGGGAGGTAAGCCTAGAGCTCCCAGTTGGAGACCGCTCCCGATGTGGGAGACAAAAGGTCTCATTGAGGGGTCAGAGGACCCAGCCAGAAGTCAGGAGACAGAGGTCTCAGTTCCAGGAGTCATGTCAGCTCCTATCAGGGTGTCAGGAGAACCCCCATCCATAGACCAGAGGTGGGTCTTTCAGCAGGGTGTTGTGTCTAAATGCTAGAGAGCCAAGTATCCAGGAGAGGTACTGCAACTGAAGCTGAGTGAACTTATGAACCAGGTGGCTCTGCATATTCCAGTGTTTCTTTTTTGCTGAAGTTAAAGAGGATCCTCTGCAGGGGAAGTCATTCTGTGACATTTTGCCTTCTTTTAAATTATAGCGAGCTACCAGGCCCTTAAAAATAGTTCCTGTTGGCCGTGGTCTCACCTTATAAATACATCTACCTCTAGAGCTAACTACCCAATGTCACAATATATTGGGACATCCTTCCAAGTCATTAGATTCAGGTGTTCCAATCACCTCCATGGCCACAAGTGTATAAAATCAAGCACCTAGGCATACAGACTGCTTCTACAAACATTTGTGAAAGAATGGGTCACACTCAGGAGCTCAGGGAATTCAAGCGTGGTACCGTGATAAGTTGCCACCTGTGCAAATAAGTCCATCCATGAAATCTCCTTGCTACTAAATATTCTACTATTCAACTGTTCATGGTATTATAACAAAGTGGAAGCAACTGGGAACAACAGCAACTTAGCCATGAAGCAGTAGGCCATGGAAAATGACAAAGCGGGATCTGTGCATGCTGAGGCTCACAGTGCGCAGAAGTGACCAACTGTCTGCAGAGTCAATAGCTACTGACCTCCAAACTTTGTGTGGCCTTCAGATTAGCACAACAACAGTGTGTAGAGAGCTTCATGGAATGGATTTCCATGGACGAGCAGCTGCATCCAAGCCTTACATCACCAAGTGCAATGCAAAGCATTGGATGCAGTGATGTAAAGCATGCTGCTACTGGACTCTAGAGTGTTCTCTGGAGTGACAAATCACTCTTTGTCTGGCAATCTGATGGACGTGTCTGGGTTTGGCAGTTTCCAGGAAAGTGGTACTTGCCTGACAAAATTGTACCAAGTGTAAAGTTTTGTGGAGGTGTGGGGTTGTTTTTCGGGAGATGGACTTGACCCCTTAGTTCCAGTGAAGGGAACTCTTAAGGTGTCAGCATACCAAGACATTTTGGACAATTTCATGCTCCCAACTTTGTGTGAACAGTTTGGGGATGGCCCCTTCCTGTTCCTACATGACTGCGCACCAGTGCATAAAGCAAGGTCCATAAAGACATGGATGAGCAAGTTTGGAGGAACTTGACTGGCCTGAGTCCTGACCTCAACCCCACAGAACACATTTGAGATGAATTAGAGTGGAGACTGCGAGCCAACATCAGTGCCTGACCTCACAAATGCGCTTCTGGAAGAAGGGTCAAACATTCCCATAGACACATTGCTAAACCTTGTGGACAGCCTTCCCAGAAGAGTTGAAGCTGTTAAAGCTGCAAGGGTGAGACAACTCAATACTGAACCCTACGGACTAAGACTGGTATGTGCATGTGAAGGCAGACATTCTAATACTTTATGGTGTATGTGGCTATTTATTTTAGTACTTAAAGAGTGCTTGAAGTGGTTTACAACAAGGGTAGTCAGAAGCCTTTGCTTGCCCATAAATGATCACTACCACTATTCTACAATGTTCAATGGAAGCAAACTAAAGCCAGAAAACACACCATCTGTTTTTGTCTTTGGCATGTTCTGTAAAATGAAAAAAATTTAAAAACTGTTACATAGTGTGAAAGTTAATTTACAGAGCCTATACATTTCAATTATATCAGGAAGACCCTTACACTGTACAGCTGTTGGTAAATTTAGTTGATGGATAATATCCAAAACAAAATCTCACACTGTATGGCCAGCATTACTTTTCAGAGATGGACAGGGGTTATTAATTCTTAAAATTTACATTCATGAATATTAGTAAGTAAAGCGTACAAGTCTCCTTCCTAACATTTTCTCTGTAAATATTTGGAGAATCAACATAGAGATCGAAGGTGAGAGATAAACATAGAGATAGAAGGTGAGAGACAAAGTCTCTGAGGGCTCAATTACAAGGGATATTATTAATCAACAGTAAAATGGGGTTCGATATTTTTACTCACGGAACAGTGATTTCAAATGGTAAAGCTGAACTCCAGGCAAAGAGGAAAGATCACCAAATAATCCAGTTATGTATTTCTTAAAATAAATGATTCAATCCAGTTACATATCTCTATAAAATAAATAATTAATGGTTTTAGCTTGCAAAAAAAAACTCTGTGTGCAGCAAGCTTTTACAAAGTATTTGCAAAGCTTTCAGCAAGCCATGAGCAGCTTTCCTGAAGTCTTTAAAAGGCTCTTCAGCAGCAGTTTGGGATGTTAAACACAGATCATAATGGAATTGCTGTCACTTTAAACAAGCTGCTAGTGGGCTTCAGCCAGCTCTCAAGTAGTGTATTTAATTTATTGGTCTAATCTGCCATGCTATGTAATGCACTGTTTCTTTGCACCACACATATTAACCTTTCTAAAAGCATGCTGCCAGCTTTTTTTTTAATTACTCAGCACTCACATTTACATACGGATTACATCCCTAAACTGCTGGTAAAGGTTGTCTTTAAGTGACCCTGTCTCTCCTTTAGCTGAACTTCATGTCACTACCCTCATCTGTAATCAGTGGAATTCAGGTAAAGGAATCGCACTGGATTTGGCAGAATGATTTAACAGCATTGGAGCAGTGTTCAGTGGTGTGGGCAGTGATCTATCCCAATCACTCCAGGCTGTGCTACCCGTCCTGCTAGCACCATATTGAAATCTATCCAGTGGTTCACTTCCTGGCTGATGGCACTTCCTTCACCAACATCATGAGGACTGTCAACACTGTGGATGAACACAATAGCAACGTATGCCAGGGGAGCGGAAGTGATGTCACCCCCACAGTGTGCAGAACAGATTCTGGAACAGCAAAGATGCTGAGACCACTGCATGTGGCTCTTTTCCATGGTAAAAAGTAGACAATTCCAAAGAAAACCTCTATGTCAGTCTTTTTGGGGTCTTACCCACCTTGAATAGTAATTTTTTATAGGTGAGCTCCAATATGGGATACATTTTAATTGAAGTGTGTTTTCACAGATCTAGAACATATAGTATATAGAGATATAGATTTTTTTAAAGATCTGTAACTCAAAAGTATTTCTGAGATGGAGGCCGGCAAAGGCACCACCTTAAGCCGGCCATAGACAGTTTGAATCTCAGCCAGTTCAGCAGGGGCCGGCCAAGATTTGAACCATGTATGGGCTGGCTGAAGGTACCCAAGTTGATTGATCAAGCACCTTGGGTACAACTAGCCTGCCAGAGTTTACATGCAATTAACTCTAGCTGCTGTTATAACCACTAGCAATGGTCACTGTTTTCTCCCAGTGGGGATGGCTTCCCCCACCCTCCTGCCAGGAGAACACAATGGCTCTGTGGGAGGGATTCCCCTGTCAACACTGTCTGTGCTTTGATGGGGGAATCAACCGAATTTATTTCCTGCAACCAACGGAAGAAATTTACACCATCTGTGGCCTGCCTTACTTCAGAGTAATTTCAAAGAAAAAAAGGAGGAGCTTTGACAATGCTTTGTTGCACCTTGCTCTGCACAGGATTCCTACACATGTGAAGCTGTCCTGTAAGCCTGGGTTCACACTGATGCGGTGTGGAATTTGCAGAATTTTCTGTGAAAATTCCGCACCGCATCAGAATCGCACCCCATTCATGCGAACCGCTGTGGGTGTATGTTAAGTCAACAACACCCCAAAAATGGCTCACAAAACGCGGTGTGATGTGCAGAATCGAAGCACTTATGCGATCCCATTCTAGTGCAGACTCAAAAAAGGATCCTGCACATTTTTGGTGCGGGTGCAGTGAGATTAGAGCCATAGAGTTCCTGTGCAAATCACATGTGATGTACCGCACCGCACATATGTGAACCCAGGCTAAGGGTGCAGGACAGATACGATTGCACACACAACTGAATACCTCAGAGAAAGGATACGCTTTTCTACGTAAAAAAAAAGGTTAGAATTGATTGAAACCACTATACTTCCCTTTAAATGCATTTTAAATACTATCAGTATATATATTTGAATCTGTCTTTATGTTAGCTTCTTGTAATTCCCTGCACAACTAGACTTTGACTAGGTGTAGAAGGGTCAACACTGAAAGCCAATCAGGTTTTATTAACTGTTGCAGAGTGGAGTCAGTCTTATGCAGGCCATAGATGGGTCGAAAATCGGCCGATTTTTCGGCCGAAAATAAAATCGGCCGATTTTCGGATCGTTAATGGGCTAATTGTTCAGCCGTTTTTTGGCAGATTTTTTTTATCTGTAAAGTTGGAAAAAAAATCGGCCGACTTTGCCGATCGGATGATTTTCGCGGCAATGATGGGCAAATTGGCCGATCTTTTTACCGATAAAAAAATCTGCGCATGAGCAGTGACCTGCAAGAGGAAGACAAAAAGAAGAAGAAAAAAGAAGAAGAGGAGGAAGAAGAAGAAGAATAGAATGAAGAAGAGGATGAAGAAGAAGAGGATGAAGAAGAGGATGAAGAAGAAGAAGAGGATGAAGAAGAGGATGAAGAAGAAGATGAGGAGGAAGAAGAAGAATAGGATGAAGAAGAAGAGGAAGAAGAAGAGGATGAAGAAGATGAAGATGAAGAAGAAGAAGAGGATGAAGAAGAGGAAGAAGAAGAAGAGGAGGAAGAAGAAGAATAGGATGAAGAAGAGGATGAAGAAGAAGAGGAGGAAGAAGAAGAAGAGGATGAAGAAGAGGATGAAGAAGAAGAAGAGGATGAAGAAGAGGAAGAAGAAGAGGATGATGAAGAAGAAGAGGATGAAGAAGAAGAATAGGATGAAGAAGAGGAAGAAGAAGATTAGGAAGAAGAAGATGATGAAGAAGAAGAGGATGAAGAAGAGGAAGAAGAAGAGGATGAAGAAGAAGAAGAGGATGAAGAAGAAGAAGTGGATGAAGAAGAAGAGAGGATGAAGAAGAGGATGAATAAGAGGATGAAGAAGATGAGGAAGAGGATGAAGACGAAGAGGAAGAAGAGGAAGAGGAAGAAGAAGAGGATGAAGAAGAAGAAGAGGATGAAGAAGAGGAAGAAGAAGAAGATGAAGAAGAGGATGAAGAAGAAGAAGAGGATGAAGAAGAGGAAGAAGAAGAGGATGAAGAGGATGAAGTAGAAGAAGCAAAAGAAGAAGAAGAAGAGGATGAAGAAGAAGAGGATGAAGAAGAGGAAGATGAAGAAGAGGATGAAGAAGAAGAAGAGGATGAAGAAGAAGAAGAGGTAGAAGAAGAAGAGGATGAAGAAGAAGAGGAATTCCAGTCCGGCAAAAAATGTCCCTGCAGAGAGCTCCATTATTTCTTTGACAGTTCCTTGACATTTATTGCGGTTGCAACAATGTATCTATTTGTTTCCGAATAAAAACATCTGTATCCGAAATGGATACAAATACATTGTTGCAACCGCTATAAATGTCAAGGAACTGTCAAAGAAATAGTGGAGCTCTCTGCAGGGACACTTTTTGCCGGCTGTAGACAGGATGAAAATCGGCCGATTTTTTTTACCGTTGCTGGTAACGTCGGCCGCTTGAACGACCGGTTTTTCAATTTTTAAAAAAAAAATCGGCCGATTTTCTCCCCATCTATGGCCTGCATTAGGCCCCATGTACACGGGACACTTCTGAATGATGGAAACTGACTGCTGCAAAACGTAGGGTAAAAAAAAATCTGTTTTGCTGCGTTTGCATACCGTGTTTATGAGCGTTTGAGTTTAGAAGCATTTTTTAAAGATAACCTCAGGTTTTAGAGAAATAGAGAAAGCAGAGATAGCAGTATTTGTTGAGGTTAGCTGTGTTTTTTTGTGGTGTTTGGATGTGTTGCAGCTCATTTCAGTGCAGAAATTATTGCAGCAGTGTCTAACATATTTTCTTTCATGCAAATCCTCAAAGTATGGTGTACCAGATCCATTTGAGTACCAGAAAAACACTTTGCATGCATTTTTCATGATGAAAAAAGGCTCTGCACAGCATCTGGAAATGGAAGAGTTAAAAACATTTTTAAACGCAAACACTTATAAACGTGGTTGGCCACGTTTACCAGCGTTTGGCGTTTGAAACGCTGATAAAATCTAATGCTGAACGCAAGTTTTCTGCATTAAAAAAAATGACTGTAAACACAAATGCCTGTAAATGACTGTGAACAATGATGTGTACATAGGAAAACATTAGGGAGAGTTCAGGGGCTGCTGAAAAAAAAATGCTCAACAGCTCCTAAACGTGAGTTTATCATCTGCAGTGTACATGAGCCCTAAATCTGGGTTTACACACTGACTTTCTTCTTTTATGCAACCAGCGGGTTGAACAAAAAAAATAAAAACATCCCTGCATCAATACATATTATGTGTATGCAGGAATCTCTCCCACTGCACTATTGTATTCTGACAAAGGGGACTCCCTCCCCATCACTGCTGCAGCCTTTGGGTACAAGCATTTACTGAATGCTAGTATTCCTGCATGACCATTCGAGCCAGAGAGGCTTCTGTCGAACAGACAGCAGCACACACTGAACCCAACTGACTTTTGGTACAAGCTTGAGCTTGATGATTGCAAGAGTACTAACCTCACCATTGTGATCATGCGCTTTTATTATTCAGCAGATTGATGGCAGATAAAAAAAGTATAATGACTATTGGTTAGTTTTCTTAAAATTAATGTAAACTTTTGCTCGACATTCGCTCGATTTCCCATTACCACTGTCAGTGTTGATAGAGGAATCACTCCTGTCAAGTGCCATTGTGTTTTACTGGTTGGGAGGAGCTGTCCCCACTAGGAGAACAAAGTGATTATTGCTAGCATCTATAACAGCCACTAGGAATAATCGCATCCAGCAGGCTGGTTGTACCCAGGTTGATCTATAGATCAACTTGGGTACATTCAGGCTGCCCATACATGGTTTGAATCTTGGCTGGTTCCTGCTGAACTGGCTGAGATTTGAACTGTCTATGGCCGGCTTATGGTTCGTCTATGGCCGGTTTATGGTTCATTGTTTAACGCTGCTGGGTCACAAAACGGATGAGATTATTATACTCATAACGCAAAACAGAACCCCATAAGTACAGGATTGACGCCCTAGAGCTTGAAACTGAGGACCTTAAACCAGAGTGACTCTTAGGATTTGGTGGCTACCAGAGCATATTTTTATCTTAAATTATATAGATCTTTTCAGCACCCTGTTTCTTCAAGCAAGTAATAAATCTTCAGAATTGACAGAATAAATAATGGGGAATTCATAAAGGGTGTAGTAGGCAGTGAGGTCAGAATGTCCATACTGGACTGATCTGAGAGATTAGTTCCCCACCAAGTCTGCTTTACTTCTGATTGACAGCTCATGGCAGTGGGTAAATCAATAGCCACTATTAAGTTCAATAACAATTTTGAATCCACCCACTGCTGTGTGCTGTTGATCACAGGCAGGGTGGACCTGATGGGAACTAACCTCAGAGTTCCCCATCAGGCTCCGCCCACCAATAGATGCCACGACCATGAATTTGAGTTGTCAGGGGGCTGAGCCTGATGTGGAGCTCTGAGAATAGTTCCCCATGAGGTCCACCTTGCCTGTGATTGATAATGCAGATATTGGACTGAATAGCTGCTATCGATCTTCCCACTGCTGTATTGTTAATCATGGGCAAGGTGAGCCTGGTGGGGAACCAGCTGCTCAGAGTTCCCAATCAGGCTCTGCCCACTGTCGGTTTTGTGTGACTTGCATATTATTATTATTATTATTATTATTATACAGGATTTATATAGTGCCAAAGTTTACAATATAAAGAGAGACAATACAGCAATGATACAGTTCAATACAAGAGGGTTAGGTGGGCCCTGCTCCTTGGAGCTTACAATCTATGAGGGAGGCGCTGGTGGTACAAAAGGTAATAACTGTAGGGACAGACCGGTAGGAGGAATAGAAGATTCCGTTATTAGCTGAAGGTGGGATAGGCTTCCCTGAAGAGATAGGTTTTCAGAGATCTCCTAAAAGTGGGCAGAGTAGATGATAGTCGGATAGATTGGAGCATTCTGGAGGAAGGGGAAGTGTTCTGTCTCTCCAATCTAAGCATTGAAAGTGTGATCTCTGTAACTTACAGTTGTGATGAGATATCGATAACTCCAATCTCAGTTGGATACCACAGTCAGTGACTCAATCAAGATGATATCTTGTAGATCTTGTGAAGTTTATTCCATAAACCGAGAGAATCTTACAACAATGAACATCTTGATAGGTCAGAAGATCATAATGTGTCCTGCTTCATGACATGAGGCTAGAGCTGCAATGCATTTCTGGGAAAAAGGGGTGGACTATCTATACAGCATTAACTAAACCAAAGGAAAGGGAGGAGCACAGACAAAATATAGAGAATACTTAAAGGCATATGACAGTCATGTGAAACATAACAGGAAGGCTCAAGAGAAGTCCTGGAGTCAAGCATGGGAGGAGGAGACAAGGGAGCTAGAGAGCAGGAGGTCGAGCGGAGAGGACGGTTTGGGTGATATTTGGAGACAAGATCGGTGATTTAATTTGCAGCAGAGTTACAAATGGCTTTATATGTTATTGTTAATGTTCTGAATTTTATTCGTTAGGCAATGGGAAGCCAGTAGAGGGATGACAGATACGGAATGGTTAGTAAGGTGGATGAATCTGGCAGCAGCATTCATGATAGACTGAAGAGGGGATATCCTGCAATTAGGTAGGCCAAGAAGGAGGGAGTTATAATAGTTAAGGCGAGAGATAACAAGGGAGTGAATAAGTTGCTTAGTGGTTTCAGAGGTTAAGAATGGCCGTAGCTTGGAGATATTGCGGAGGTGAAGTCTATATGATTTGGACAGTGATTGTATTTGGGGCTGAAAGGACAGATGGGAGTCTACAATTACACCTAGTACCCTGCCATGAGGGGAAGGACTGATTGTTCTGTTATTGATCTTGATGGAGAAGTCAGGGGAGGGGGCACAGGCTGGAGGGTATAGTATGAGCTCAGTTTTGGAAAGATTTAGTTTGAGGAAGTGGAGTGACATCCATACCGATATGTCACTTAGTAGTTTAGTAATGCGAGAGGAGACTGAAGGGGTGAGGTGAGGAGTAGAAAGATAGATTTGTGTGTCATCAGCATAGAGATGGTACTAAAGGCCATGGGAGTTTATCAAGTGTAAATGGAGAAGAGAAGGGGTCCAAGGACAGAACCTTGAGGGACCCCCACAGAAAGGGGAAGTGGAGAAGAGGAGACAGAGTTATAGGTAACGCTGAAGGAGCTCTGCGATAGGTAGGAGGAGAACCAGGAGAGAGCGGAGTCTCGGAGGCCAAGAGAGTGGAGTTTTTTGAGGAGGAGGGGATGGTCAACAGTATCAAAAAACGCAGAGAGGTCAAGTAGTAAGAGTATGGAGTAGTGGCCATTGGTTTTAGCAGTTAGTAAATAAATAGTGCGTTTTAGTAGGGAAGTTTCAGTGGAGTGGAGTGAGCAAAAGTCAGACTGTAAAGGGTCAAGAAGGTTGTTGTCAGTGAGGTAGGAGCATTTTCTGTTACTGGGCCTTCTTCATAGCAACCAATGATGTAAATGTAAAACACATTCAAAAACATATAAAGTACTGAACACACAACACCCCCCCCCCCTCCCCCACATGTAGGGCAACTTTAAGTTGGTTTTAATTACTGCCAGTTTGCTTATCTGTGCACTGATGGCAATTATTTTAGAATCTGTTGCAGCCATAGTGACAGATTCTAAGAGTGGTGGTAGAAAGAACTGACTGATTCTGGTGCATGCATTGGTATTTGTACCAAAACTAGCACAAAGCTTTCATAAATAGGTACAGGCCATACTGCCATAAAAGTGACATTACTGCTTTTAGATGGAGCTGTGACCCAGCCTCAAAATACTAATGCTCTGCATCATGTCATTTTAAAACATTCACTGTTCTTGAGCAAGAAATTATCTCCACAGCCTGAGGTCTATGTCTCTCCCTGGTGCCCAGAGTACTGCTAGGTTTTTGAAATATTTGATCCCAATCACCCTAGCTAAGCTACTAGAATTTATATAGACCTATCACTTCAGCAATATTAATAAGTAGTAAGGTGAGGATATTCCTTTTGACATGATAGTCTTTCAACATGATAATCAGCACCATATAACTAATACCTTTGAGAAGATGAAACACACTTCGAAAACAGAAGGCTTTGCCTTGAATCTTTTCCATATTTATGCATCTGGGACCCCAGGCACCAACAGCTTATAGATAAGCCCACCCAAATCCTTGTAATAACCTAGAGTAGACTCAATGGCATTCAAGATAAGTAACATGAATTAAGCGGTCTTCTCTTGGATTATTTCTCTGTCTCAAAACCTTCCTATGACCCATATACCATACTATTTGACATTTGCTTGGCACTGTCCTGCTAACTCTGGCTAATATGAATGACCAGTGACTTTCATCTGAAAATGCTTGTATTGTCAAATCTACACTCCCTAACGCCACACTAACAATTGTTTAGGTTGACAATAACACTTCCAGGACCTTCTAAAGTTTTCTCTGGCAGTGGAGGCAATTGTATATGTGATGAGTACTGCTGCTCTCAAGGAAAAAATATTTACATCATTTTATAAAGAGATGTTTAGGCACATGACTTCAAAGGATGAGGGGTGCATTACCTACTTAAAAAATTCCTAAAGACCTAAAGAAGTTTGATATATACAGAATAGTGTACAGTATTGTCCATTGGGTGAATGATTGTATTTAGAACAAAATTGAGACTATTACCTCCCTCAGAAAGATGGTGCAGTATTGTTAGATGGTGATAAAACTACTATGGTACTGTAAATTGTGTTTAGTGATGCCACGTTTAGGAAAAGATTGGTTAGGGGTGCTGGGGTTGCCTGAAGATTTAAATTGAATTATGGGTTTGTGTATTATAAATTTATCATATTTGTTTTTTGTTTTTTTAGAAAACTATTTTCTTCATTGTCCATTAAGGGACACAGGGATATTGTAAGCCATAGACATGTGGGTTTATATGCAGTTTCTTTCCAGAGGTGGATACTGGCAACACAAAAAAAAATATTGAAGGTCCTCTCACTATAACCCCACCGATAAAAGTCATGCCTCAGTTTTTTGCTAGTGTCTTAGGAGGTTGGATACTTTCTCATCAGCTGTGGTAAACTCTATTATATTTTTTCTTTTTTTCATTCAACACAGTCAGTACTTTGTGGATGTTTCCCCTTCAATCAAGACTTTTGTTAAGATACTTGAGCTGGTCTCTACACAACTGCTATTCAGACTGGCTAATCCTCAGTGCTGCCTTGACCACCATACCCAGACGTTGCTGGACCGAAGATTGAGGGGTCTGCCTGTAATGTGATTCTTGGGCACTGGCCTCTGCTTGTTGTGCTCCTAGACAGCTAGTGTACTGCTTGTTAGCTGAAGAGTGATTTAAAAGTCCAGACCCGTGTCACAACCTCTGGTGTGACCCAGCCTCTGAAGACCTAAAGCGACACTAAACAATATTTTTTATTCTCTACTTAATAGCCCTGTAATCTATTTTGATGGAATAGTTTCTTACTGTGTTTTTCTTCCCCTTGTAACATCCTCTGTGTGCTTATTACTGTTTTTGTTTTGCTCCCCTGTGAGCTTCCAAACCAATTATCCCCCCAACCCCACGCCCAATTGTTTGAAACATGCAGTGCATGTTATTTGTGATCATGTACACTGCTCTATGCACACTACAGATCCCATATTCCCTAGTCCATCTTGGAGCGGGAAATAGATGCAATGGGGACCATGAAGAACAAACACAGTCACCCTTTAAAAGGATGTCAGATCACAGCAGCTAGAAAAGGAATTTGGAGATTTGGAGGAAGTTGAGAGCAATAGCAGGTACTTTTTTGAGTTAGTGCTCTCTTGGACAGGTAGCTGGGGGATGGTAAAAATGGGTGGTTTTACTGCACCCAACCATCCATCTGAACTGTGCCAATACAGCCGGACAAGGCTGTACAGATGTCATGGCATTTTCAACTTGGTGAGTGGAATTTGATAGGAGGTACCATTTGTCAAACTTGCCCATTGAGTTTATTGGGGCTGCACTGCAACTGCCTATCCCCACTGCCTGATAAATGCCCTCTGAAAAGCAATACGAACACAGATTGCTCTTCAGTGGGCACCACAGGGTCCAGCAAATCTGAAAGAGCCCTTAAGAACACATATTTGGCTAGATTATTTTATTTTAAATCAGAGCTTAGTGCCATTTTAACCTGTGAGTAAAACCCATGGTCAGGGTGAAGATATTCCAGAATGTGACCTTCAGGCACGGGGCCTAATGGTGCTTTCCAGACCTGTGGGTTCTCCGTTGATTAGCCACAGATCTCTGCACAGTTCAGGAGCAGGGGTACAGCCCCTGGTGTGCACAGTCTCTATTGTCTCCCTTTGATGCAGATATCTTAGTAAAGGATTTCCGCACTATGAGCTGTCCATGTGGCACTTTCCAGATTTGTAGGTCAGTTAGCCGCAGACTGCTCCTTAGTTATAAAGCAGTTGTGAAACCTCTAAGTTGTAACAGTCTCTTGTGTCTTCCTCTGAAGCAACTGGTATCTGCACTATAGGCTCTTCATTTTGTGCTTCCAGACCTCTGTGTATTAGTCAGCTACAGAGTGGTACCCAAAAATTGGAGCAGTGGTGCACCCTTTGGTGTAACACAGTTGGATATTTTCCTTTAAATATATGCCTCAGGAAATAATGAAGGAATACTGGTATGTTACCTCCACATTGTGATATCTCCTAGACCTGTGCATTTTGAGTCTATTAGCCAAAATGCACTCTCATTAGTTGGAGCAGATGTAATAACTTGCCTGGTCTGTAAAATGTATCCTTTGAACATTCAACTTCATGGTATCTCCCAGATGTTGTACTTTGCCTGTCAGTGCCAGCACAGTGTTTCCAAACCCATGACAAGTCAAGTCACACCCAGAACTCTGTACACCCAAATTAGCCCAGCACTTGTAGTGGAGATGGCCATCAGGGAACACATACCAGCCAGTGGGGTCCTAGCGAAGAACAAAGGAAGAGGAACCACCAATGATCCACAGATGTAAAGATCAGCTCCAATCCAATATACAGTATACAGAGTTCTGAATGTGATCCTGTTTTAACCAATTCCTTCTGTTCATCTTACTATGCTTGCTGAATACATTTAATTTATCTACGGATATTTTGGAAGTGAGTTCCATTTACCAGTTATCCTTGATGTTTACTGATATCCCTACCCACACTAGTGCGCAGCATACAGGTTTCTTTATAGTTCCAATTTCTCCAGTGGATTGCTAGCAGCAAAGGAATGTGGGCTTTTAACTGTATTTTATACAAGTCCACCAAATGTCAATCTCCTCAGGTCTGTTTTTGGATTATTTGATCTTAGAATTACTGCACTCAAGTTGAGCTTATATCTCTTAAAGCATAAATTTAGTCAGAAAATTACATCCTACTAGATCAGTTCAGACTGGCTTCTTTTGCATGTATAGCTATGTAAAATATTAAAAATAAGTACCTATACTGTTTAAATTCCACTGTCACACCCTGCTCTGCACATGCTCAGTTGCTTTCTATTTATGGCACTGTGCTGAAAATCAGAGCCAGTAGAGACCAATCTGCTGACAGGCTAAAGATTTACTGCTGCTCAGGGACTTTCGGCTTAAGCAAAATGGTTGCCTCCAACAAGAAGAAAGAGGAGCAATTGTGAAGGCAGTTTACAGCACACACAAAGTTTAGTAGCATAACTGTTAATGTGGAATGTAATGTATGTTCCTTGCTAAAGAACATTATATTTTATTAAGTTGTTATGGGTAAAGTTCCACCTTAAGACATTTTTCTCTCAAGAGGGATATCTCAACCTACATTCAATAGACAGCACCCCAACCTGACTGTTACAGCACTGGCTTTTAAGTCTACGATTTGTAATTTCCTCATCATGGAATGCTTCATAGGTTCCCACTGAGATATTTCAGTGTCACAGTTTATAGAACATTTCTGTTACACTAAATGTCATCTCCTCTCTTGAGTATGAAAAACACATTCTCCCTAAGGGGTTGTGAAAATTATGGGAACTCTGACAACATACTTTTGTTTTAATACTGTTCCTCGAGTTGCAGACTCTGGATTTTCGACTAGGCATGAATGGTAGTCCACGATCTCACAGATCTAATTTTCTTTCTGGATGGGAAGGAAAATCTCTCCTATCCTTAACTTAGAAGCATTTTCTGTCTGGATGCATGAGTCAGTCTTTACATTGACTACCCTTGCATGTCAATTGAGTGTACATGACAATTTTTTCTTGAAGGACCTATCACCACTGAAGTCTGTTTCCTCACTTCAGAAATCATTAGTGCTCTCATAGTATAATTACTTACTGCAGGACTCATACATTTTTTTTCCAGATTCCCGCATCTGAATTCATCCTTATAACTGTGAGTGTGCTATTCTCAAATACAACAATATTTTATTCCTCCCAAGGAAATATCCTTTTGGTTAGTTCTGTACTTCCCTGGAAGATCGACACTCTATTACCTAAATATAGAGTTCCCCTAGCTAGTAACCAGTTTACTCAGAGTTCTTCATGCGACCTATTTACTAGATGAAGTACCATTAGATCTATCTCAGTCTAATTTCTACACAGATAAGTATTCAGATGTGTTGTATTGTAACTGTCACACCTCTGTGTCAGATATCGGTGTGAATTAGAAGGTCTCCTTCTCTTTCTTTCTGAGGTCTCTGTACGTGTATCTTTACTTAGCACTCCTTTTTATATGGGCCTGTGAATATATCCAACCCTTCCTAAAAAGGAACTTAGTATTTCACTCTTGTTTGTTTCACATTAAAGGTATTTTCCCTCTCTTCCTTCATATTACTCTTGAGAGGGCTGTTTTATTTTTGATTCTCCCTTTTCCTGAATTCAAGGGTTGAGGGTATTCTGTTGCAGCCCTTAGCTGTTCATTCGTTAGTCCTTAAATTTTATTTGTTGACCATTTTTGCTGTTGGTCTATGTTTTCCCACACCTGTTGTATCCACATGGTAGTTGCTGAGTTGTCCTCCACATACTGTTAAGGTTCACTGTCCTCTCAGATAACAGTCCCCCTCCAGTGGTGCTACCTCTTCTGTTCTGGAATGCCAGAATAATTCTTGGCGCATTTCCTTATAGTAGCAATTTCCATATTGTTCTCCCTTTCTTTCACCCAATTATTATTTTCGATACTCTTCTAGGGAGATTTCCAGATCCATTGGATCTATCGGTGGCTGCTGTCCACCCTTCAGTTGCATTGCTTTTGAACATCTCACACATCTATAATTTTACTATAACCCTATTTCAGTCAGTGAATAGTAATTAAAAAAAAAGATTTTTGTACTTACCATCAAATTTTTTTCTTGGAGTCCCTTGAGGAACACGAGACTCACACCTCTTTATCTGGACCACATGTGCTGCTTGCTCACAGAGCTAAGGCAGGACTGTTAGGGATGAGGTTATGGTGGGTGGGTGGGCCTTTAACTTTTTATATTTGTCAGTCTTCATCTGCTGAAGGTAGCTGCATATAATCCACACGCCATATTATTATTTTAGCCTTTTGAAGCTTGAAGCTCAGCACTGCCGAATTTTTGCAGCCTCTTTGCAGCCACTTATTATCCACATGTATGCACTTCTGAGTTAGCTATGCAACTGCCAGGGCCACAACTTAGGAGCAGAATTTGGAGACAGTGACAGAGTGTGGTTACCCCACAGCAGGAAATGCCTAAATAAGGACCTACAGGGCAGGATTATTGTTTTTTTTTGGAACATGCAAATTTAAAAAATCTTGAAAATTACTTCTTATTACAATAACATATAATTTCCTGTAAGCTTACATAAGATTTTAGCAATTGAATTTATATACAGCATACTTTTAATTCCCAGATAGGAGAGGTAATGTGGTTCTCTATAAAACCTAACACTTCAGGATTGTGCTTCAGAGTCCAGTTCTATCAGTGGCACAAAGAGTTCACTAATTCTGAAAGGACATACAATCTAAGGAAAAGAGGAAAATTCTACAGTTACTTGTGCTTGGACCACATGTCATCTTCTTATTAATTTTTTATATATTTTTTAATTTTCAATATATAATAAATAAAGCCAAGTTAAAAAAGCTCCGTAGAACTGTAAGCATCTGTGGTAATCCTAAATTAGGAATTATGTTTGTTCTTTTCTTACCTCTCAGAAATTTGATTTGTTTTTGCAATGCCATGATTTCATGAAATGTGTATTTTGGACATGCTGGATGTCAATGAAAGCCAAGAAAAAGATTTTACAGTGAGTAGAAAAATCCACTTTTTGTGTGGTGTCTGTTTATTTACATTTTTCTCTTACCGGCACACATTAGTTGACTATTAGGGTCAGAGGGATCCCTAAAACCAGTTCAATGGGGAAATGACCACACAGTTGAGCCCCCCATGGGTGAGAAGTAAAATATGAGCCTCTCTTTGCAGATTACTGCTTCTGGGCACTGGAGGTGCCATAAAGTCTGGTGCTTGTCAGCATTGGGCTATGGGGCTTTAAGGACATTAATTTTTGAGGGAACCCCTCTCAAAAGACATTCCAGTTTACCAGGATTTGCCCTTAACAAAGATTTATCCAAAGGTGAAAAATAGCTGGGACAGAAAATGCTAGGGGAATCCTGTTGAATCTTACTAGGTTTGGTTTATCTATTTTATCATGGGGTGAATTTCACCAGTGAATCATTGATAAATACACCCCATATATGTTTGAATATTCTTCTTGACAGACAATGCCTAACCCACACATCAAGTTAATTGGAGAGATATGCTACTTTATTATTTGTGTCAACAAATAGAAATTGGTTTGTCTTTTGAAATACTGAAAATAATAAAAATGTTGAACTAAAAGCTGAGGAAGCATAGACTACCTGTTCAGTGCTTCAGTTTTTCATTCAGTCACTGCTCTATTGAACCGGTCCTCCCCAATTTCTTTCGTCGGTAAAGTTAGTTTTCATAAGTGAATATCTGCTTCTGATTCAATGCAGCTATTATCAAAGACCCTGCAAGTTCCATACAAAAACCCAACTTAAGCTAAAAATCAGCACTGGGAAGTTTTTACAGCTACCACTGAGATGCAAACCTGCCCTGAAAGTCTGAATATGATATGAAAAGGTACACTGTCCAGAATTTAGGAAGTATATCCCAGGGACAAATGACGACCTGAGATACAGAGCATTCCAGATTAAAGGGGTTGTGCAGTCTTTTTTTTCTACGTATTACATTCAAAACTAAAAATTATGAAAAGTTTTTTAGTTACATAAATGTTAGATATTGCATTAAAAAAAAAAAAAAAAAAAAAAAAAAATATATATATATATATATATATATATATATATGGCAGGTAGAGCTCTGTGCTTCTTTTGAATTTTCAGTATTAACCTAGCTGGTTTGATTGTTTACAGAGCTCAGTAGCTAAAACTCAACTTTATACACAACTAAGTGGGCTTTATTTAAATTGTTTAAATCATACTAAATCATTTGAGAATGTTTTCTTAGCTTTGTGAGTAAGAAATAAGGTAAAATAGAGTAACTGGAACAATTAATTCCCGATCCCTTTTTAGTTTTGTTAGGTTAAAGAAAGACAGATTTAAAGTACTGTTTAGAAACTTCACAATGCTCTTCACAAACCAGTTTCTTAAATGTTTACAAAATTAAGACAATGTTAAAATGTCAAAATAAAATATATAAAGCATCATTTTAAAACCATTCACTGTATTTGCTGGATAGCAAAAATAGTTCACTAGTTGGTTTCACTCGTATCCAGGAATTGTTATTTATTAATAAAAGTTTGAAGATTTAAAAATGAGAGATTTTTAAATCCATGCCTAAATAGAATGTATCTATTAAATCTATTTATCTATCTATTAAATTTATCTATCTATCTATCTATCTATCTATCCATTAAACCTTTTCAATGTAATAAGATCAAACCTTTGTCAAGTAAGCAGTGTGTCCAATTACTTTTATCCTGTAAAGGACAACAAAAAATCTAGTGCAAGATATAATTGTTACATGTAAAGGTAAATGGCCACCTGTGAATGCTTTGTTGAGTACTGAACTTAGTGATGAGCTTGCATGTTTTCCAAAGGTCACAAAGCTGCTCTGTCAGCAGCTGAACATATACTTTGAAATTGTATAACTTTTTTTTACTTTAAGCTGACATCTGTGAAAATGTGTGCTTCTTCTATTCTCTGATATAATCAAATTAATGTCAAACTCCAAAGCAAAAATAAATAACTAGAAATGCCATTAAAAAAGCAAGCTGTGCATAAGGTGTATCTAATAGTGATGCAAACTATGCCTTGTGCTGAAACTAATCAATCACATGAATGGTTTGAATAAATGTGTTATTTAAAGCATTGGCAGGGGTTTGAGGTAATTATTTATGCTTTTAAACTTTTTTAAACCTACTTTGATTTTTTATTTTACTTTAGATATACTGTTTATATTTGTGTATTATTATTTTTTGTTTGCATTCTCCAGTGTTTTAGGATTTAGATGTCCAAAATCTTGCCTTGAGAGGCCTTTAAAAATATGTAACTGTTCAATTCACTGCAAGAAAAGTAGAGCAGCCCTCAGATAGGAAGACAATCCTTAGTAATTCTGTTCCACTTATAAGACATTTGCCCAAAGTCAGCCTCCCTATTGCATATTATACACAATTCAGAGAAGGTTAGTAGCCAAGTAAAGGGAAAAGGAGGGTCCCTCCACTCATAGTGGACTCTTGGAGCAGCTTCTCTCAGAGACTGAATCATGTCTCAAATGTATTTATTTTGGTCTCTGACTGGTTTAAACTTGCTGAACCCACACAGGAAGCACTAACCTCATTCACCTATCAGGAATGAAGGCCAACCATCAGGGAACATTTTGTTTTACATGGGGTAACCTGACCTCCTTGGTGTAAGCATAGTCTGCAATTAAAGTTGTTCTAAAGTCTAACATGCAATCCCTGCATTAAGGTAAAAAACTGCCCAATAACTGTTCGTCCTTCCCCCCAAGAATTACCTGAATCCTGGCAGTGATCCAGCACTGTCCCAGCTGCAGCTCTTCACCCTTCATTTCCTGATCTCACAGGAAGTCATAGGCTCCTGCTGCTGTCAATCAAATCCTGTGAGGAGGGAATGAGGGACATAGCCGAGTCACACTAAGTGTGACTATGGACGCACATACAGCCAGGCTTAGGAGTTTGCCTGCACTTGGCTTGCTATGGGGGCACCTGCAGGAAGAAGGAGCCATCAGCAAACTCCAGAAGAGGAGGTAAGTATAAACTTTTTTATTTTAATAAAAAAATAGGCCTAAATATCACTTTAACATCCAGCCCCCTCTTATGTAACCCAGAGCTTTATAGTCCACTTGTGATCACATAATGACTTTTACCAGAGGCGTAATTAAAATCTTTAGGTCCCTGGTGCAAGAAACCTTGAAGGGCTCCCCCCTCATCGGTCCCAGGGCCCCTTCTGTTCCTGCGGCCCTCCCCAGTGATCCTGGGGCCCTTTACTCCTGTTGTGGGGCCCCTTCACATGTTCTGCAGTGGGCCCCCTCCCTACCGAATGTATACATTCTTCACAGCTTTATTTTAATTTTAATTTTAGCCATCTCTATTGTGTGACACGGGAATTCCTGCACATATCCTATGGTTGGTGCATTGGATTTTATGCGTTGCACTTTGGGAATGTTAAAATTGTTGTTCGTTGCAGAACTGTCTTTACCTTTAAATCGGTTTGGGGTAGCAGGAGGTGGACCCAGTGATGATCAGGAAGAACAACTGTTGCTGGTGCTTAAAACCAACACTTTGTACATGGGTCCACTGGGTAAAGAATAAGTGCTGTCTTTAGCATGAAACGCATTTACTTGCCAGTCCCTCACTGTATTTCCACTGTCTGTACTGGTTTTATCTTGGTTCAATAAAGTGGATTGTTTGGAGTGCAGCCGACTGGATATTTCAACTTATCAACCAAAACGTTGCCAGAGAAAGAAGGTGCTAAAAACCTTTTTGGAAGCCATTATGAAGGAGCTCCACTATCCTATTACTGGGATAGTTATTTAGCAATAGATACATTTTTGATAATCTCACTGGCATCAAGTCTTTAAACATTAGCATTTCTTTACTGAGACTGTGTGACAACAGCTGAAACTTTTTAAAAACAGCAAAAAGCAGGGTGAGCACCAGCACAGAATCATATGCAATCTTAAATATTTGCACTGTGCAAAGAATAGTTTTTTTATAAAAGGAAAAACTGTAAACTGTGGAAATTTTCTGTTGCTTCTGAGATCTCTGAGGCACCTTTAGATTGAGACAGAGAACCACATTGATAAAACCCCAACATAAGGATGGGCGAACCAACAGTTTTTGCCTAAAATTCTCATTGTAAATAAAGCATGAAATACCACCAAAATGTCAAAAGGCTTCGTCAACAATACCCAAATGCTAATATTCAAAATTGTGCTATAAACACACCCACATAGTGTACAAAATAAAGTAGCTCACCCAATTATATTCACATTAAAGATAATCTACATATACCGGGATATGTGTAATGTAAATATTTACCACAAAAATTCTTATTACTATAATCACAATCCACTTATAATTTCACAAGAGCATATGTCCCCCAAATATTTTACAAAAATGTCTTTAGTGAAACATTTTTAAATCAATGCTGCACCCCTCACCAGTTTTTATGGTGTTATACTGATAATGAATGGGCCTCAAAATTATAGGAGGTCAACTGGTCTTTTTAAGAACTCCCAGGATGATATCCACAATTCATTACGTCTCAGTTCATTTGACCATACTCAAATCCTCAGTGAAAAAAAATAATTCAAAGATAGTGTTCATTGCATTGAAAGGTGATCATTATATAATAGGTAAGTTAAAAACACTCACATTAAAACATGTGTAAATATACCAACTCTTTCTGTGAATCTTGTAAACACCACCCACACTTATGGTATTATGCTCACCACACATATGGACCACTAAATGGTAAGCTTGCTCTTAAACAACTCCCAGACTCGTGGCCTTCAATCAACACTTCATAAACTGATTGCCCAGCTCAGGTCCTTAAATTAAAAAAACATAGTGCTCCAATTGGAAATGTATTAAAGAAAGCAGATTCAAAATACTTACATTAGATCCTAGGTACACTGGCTCTTGTCACTGGCTAGGATCTCCCAGGAAGTTGTGCTTCTTTTAAATCTCTCAATACAATTCTAAACATTAAAACCTCAGTAATGCAGAGATAGATATAGTGATCACTGTTTCCCAAAAAGCTTGTTAAAACCAGTAAAACACTCATTAAAACTTGAAGCACATGCTCTACAGCATCTACAGTGTCATACTCCTACATGCAAGCATGTCCCATCTCTGTATGCCACCATACCAGTTCCCGAAAAACATGATGTCATCCAAAGATAGCTCTGAACTATATCTTTCTCTGCTTTACTGAGGTTTTAATGTGGAGAGCTGCAGTGAGAGACAACTGCCTAGGATATCTTAAAAAGCCAGTGTACCTGGGATCTAATGTGAGTGTTTTGAATTTGCTTTCTTATGACATTTATAATGGCAAGTGGTGAGCGCTATGTTTTTTTCTGCCTTTGAGGACCTGAGCTGAGGAATTGGAGTATGAAGTGCTGATTGAAAGGCACCAATTTTGGAGTTGCTAAAGGGCCTGCTGACCTTCTTTTTTTAGGTCCATGGTGTGCATTGAGCATAATAACATAAGTGTGGGTGGTGGTTACAAAATTCACAGAAAAAGTTGGTGTATTTACACGTTTTAACATGAGTGTATTCCTACCTATTATATGATATTCACATTTAAAAGCAAAGAACACTATGGGTTTTTTTTTTATCAAGGATTTGAATGCAGCCAATTGATTTGAATTAATGAATGGGGGATATTATTTGAGAGTTCTTAAAGGGCCAGTTGACCTCCTATGATTTAAAGGGCATTTATTGTGGTGCACATAACACCAGTGTGGAAAAAGGGTACAGCATCACTGAATTTAATTCCTTGGTGACTGAAGGTTAAGCAAATTTTGCCTGAACACAATTTTACAACTTAGTAAACTGTGCATATTGTTGCAACTACTTAGGCTGCTTTTAGAGGGGCAGACCCAGGCAGACCCGATCAGACTTTCCATTGCTCTCAGTGGAGCAGTGGATGTAAATAGACATGTGTTCATTTACATCCATCTGCATCCAATCCACTAAAAACAGATGGATGGGAGATCCGTTACCCATCCGTCTAGCGGATCAGATCAGATGATAGTTGGATGTAAACGGACAGGTGGTCCATTTACATCTGACCACTCATAGAGGAAAGTGGGCTGTGTCTGCCTTGTGTAAGCAGACATTGACCAGTTATCCACCTGCTCAGCAGGGATCAGTGGACAGATTCCTTGCTGAATGAGAGAACCGATGGAGTCTGTCAGTGTGAAAGAGGCCTTAGTGTATCCAGGTGTATTATACCTCATATTTTGTCAGGGCAATTGGGCTTTCTTTTGGTGGTAAAGAGTTACAGTTATCGCCTAACTGTTTTTTATTATCAAAGAAAAACTGGGCCAAAACAGTAAAAAAAATAATTTTTTTTAAATTAGCTGTATATTTCTTGCTAATACCACAACTTACCACCAAAGGTCAACCCAAAATAAATTCTTCTGCGTCTGATTATCAGATTGATACCACATATGTTTTGTGTTGTCTGACTTAAAACATGCTGACACTAATACTAACCTTTGATCTTGACCTTTGACCCTTACCTTGACCCGAACACTAACCCTGACACTGACCCAGATCAAAACATGATCTAGCTGTTATTTTCTTTCTTTTGTAAATTTTTAAAATTATTTCTTTTACACACTTTTTTTTGTTTACATCTTTCCTGCAAGGTGAGAAAGATTCAATGTATCTTTTTCTCCATTCAGAAGAGAAAAAACCTTGGGGGCGGGCTGCACAGTGACTAATCACTGTGACAGCCAATCAGAGCAATCAGGTGACCTGCAACAGGAGTCCTGGGTCCTGGTCATTAGTACGAGACCTGGGCTCTCAGTGAGCTGGAAGTGCACTGTGCGACAGAGGCCACATATATGTGTACAGGCAGCATCAAAGGGTTTAGAAGATATTTCACTAAAGAAGTTTTTGTCACATTTTTGGAGGGTGTATACTTTAAAAGTGATTATGTACATAATTTTTTTGTGTGAAAAATTTACATTACACATGTATGTGTAGTTTATCTTTAATGGGATTATAATTCGGAGAGCTACTTTATTTCGTACACTGTGTGGGGGTGTTGATAATAAATATCGGTTTATGCTTCTAGTGTTGTAATCCACAATAAGTGTAAGCAGCTGAGGATAAAAGGATATTGCTAGTAGCACAATAGTATTCTGGTATAGAATTTCCAATGCTGAAATAATTTAGAATGTATTTTCTGGAAAAAATGTTTATCTACAACTGACGCCGAAATGCAAAAAACCTGCAGCTAGTTCTGGAAAGTTTTAGACACTGCTCTCCTCCATTCCTCTACAGACCTATCATCAATTTCTTTTCTCAAGTTTGGATAAATATTCTTTGGAAGATGGTAATAAAAATAAAATAATAAAATATCAACCAATTTGGCCTTCGAAATTTGTATTTATTTATATTTTTTATTTATTTTTTACAGATGAAGCTAAGCAGTAATGTAGAGGAGATAGCTTACATGGGAGGGCCTCTTTTATACAGAGCCCTTGTATATAGGACAGCTATATGAGATTTTGGAAGAAAAGGAGGGAGACTTGCAGTTAGAAACTGACGGATAAGCCAGATTAGAAAAAAACAGCGTTTGAAGCATTCAGGATAACACTAAGGAAAAAGGGATTATCCACTGGAACAGAAAAACTAACAGAAAAAAAACTGAAGGTATTCTAGAATTGACCAGAACTGACAGGGTTAACATCCATGCTAAAACCACTACCATTTCCATCTGCACTAATACTCTGTGCACCTTGTTGTAAACCAGAAGTACATTTGCTGAGAAGCCAACTAATATACTCAAATCACTAAGAGAAGAAGCATGAAAGCTCCCTGAATTAGAGTTGGCCCTACTCTTCTGCCCAGCTCTGGCTCCCCCTGGAGCAAATCAGAAGGGGGATTCTCACTGCTGGAGGCCTGCTGCACATGTCCCAGGATTTATGGTGTTATGTCAGCAGGGGTGTCTTCTTCCAAGCAAAGCCCTAACTACTGTTTATTCTTTACTCTTAACTGCTCACTGCCTTCTGATTCTTCCATTAAAAGACATGCAAGGTCAGGAGGGAAGCTATAAGAGGTAATGCAGAGGCAGCTGTAGTCCAGTCCTCTTCACTTGGTCTGATAAGAAAAAGAACAGACTGTGGGTGTGTGGACACAAGTAGCCAATTGTTGCTGCACAGGAAAATTTATGCTGCAATCTCAAATAGCAACCTACAAAAGAAATGGGAAGAGAAGCAGAACAGTCTTTCTACTATCCCATGGGGTTCCTGCTGAACGCATATGACCTAATCATTCTGTTTGAAGTAAGTATTAATGTGTTCAAGTTGTTTATTTCTTTATAAATAATAAGCAATACTTAATTTCATATGTATTTAAAAAAGCAGAGAATGTTACCATTTAACATTGGCACATATTTTACTCTTGAAAAAATGTCCCCACATAATTGCCAAATCAAGCTACATCCACCAGCATTTACCAACATCTGAAAATGGCAGTTCTTCAGTTTATTATGGTGTACAGTGTACCCTATGACAAATTACACGTTTATTGTGCAGAGGCATATACTCCATGTGTTCATTGTGTGCTGGAAACATGGGCCCAAGGGAGGATGGAGCCCACTTTGCTCTAACACACTGCAACATGTTGTGTGGTGGGTAGTCATTATTCTGAGTTAATAATAAAATATATGTCTGAAATACTGCATTGCATTGTAAAGAACATTGTGACAGACCCAACCAGGACACGGTCTTTTGGAGGAGACTGCAGGCTAGCCTCTTGCCTAATGACTATTGGCCCTGGCCAGGGGCGGACTGACCATTTGGGCACTCGGGCACTGTCCGAGGGCCCGGGGTCAGTATGGGTCCCCATGAGATTCCCCTGGTACCTTTCATAGGCTTTTTTGGACGTGGTTTGAGTGTGAGCGAGGACACAGGGGCCCCATGATCTCCTATTGCCCGGGGGCCCCATGAGTTGTCAGTCCGCCCCTGGCCCTGGCATTTGAGGGGGCTCTATTATTTGAGAGGTGTGTGCCTGGGGGACCTTTTGGAGAAGTTTTATTTCAATTCCTTGTCTCCGCAAAACACAGACTCTGAGAACTGGAGGCCCAGAATACAGATTTGGAGTCTCTGTGTCCAAACCAGCACTGAATGTTTCAACCCCCCTCCTAGACTCAGAAACTCTAAACAGATATTAATATAATCAGCTCAAAACAACTTGATGCTGAAGTCTGTTTATTAAGGTTTTATGTGTTTACTAGAGATGAGCGAATCGAAGTATCCGAAGTGGAATTCGAGTCGAATATCGGAAAAATTTCGATTCGTGCCGAATCCGAAAAATAGCCTAATTCGGACGCGCGAATCGAAATTTTTCAGAAAATGGCGGCTGACATGTGCGGCGACGGAGCGGGGATGTCTGGGAAGGCGCGCAGACAAGGCGCGCTGACCCATAATGCATTCCTCAACTACATGTGATCGCATCAGCCTATCAGCAGCCAGCCAGCCAGCACTGTGTAATGGTCGAGCTATAAATAGCGGCCATTTTGGAATTCTTCATTTGCCTGCAGTTATTGAACAGAGGCAGACCGCTCTGTACTAGGGACAGGGACAGAGTTAGGGCCACAGAAACGATAATTGGGGACAGAGAAAAGTTACTTAGGGACAGAGAACCATTACTCAGGGACACAGACTTGTTAATGAGGGCCACAGAATCGTTATTTAGGGACAAAGAAACGCTAGTTAGGGCCACAGAATTCATAATCAGGGACAGACAGAATTGTTACTCAGTGCCAGAGAATTGTTACTTAGGGCCACAGAAACGTTATTAGGGCCACAGAATTGTTACTCAGGGACAGACAGAATTGTTACTGAGTGCCAGAGAATTGTTACTCAGGGACAGACAGAATTGTTACTGAGTGCCAGAGAATTGTTACTTAGGGCCACAGAAACTTTAATTAGGGCCACAGAATTTTTACTCAGGGACAGACAGAATTGTTACTGAGTGCCAGAGAATTGTTACTCAGGGACAGACAGAATTGTTACTGAGTGCCAGAGAATTGTTACTCAGGGCCACAGAAACTTTACTTAGGGCCACAGAATTTTTACTCAGGGACAGACAGAATTGTTACTGAGTGCCAGAGAATTGTTACTCAGGGACAGACAGAATTGTTACTGAGTGCCAGAGAATTGTTACTTAGGGCCACAGAAACTTTACTTAGGGCCACAGAATTGTTACTCGCACAGACACAGAATTGTTACTCGCACAGACACAGAATTGTTACTGAAGGCCACAGAACTGTTACTTAGGGCCACAGAATTGTTACTCGCACAGACACAGAATTGTTACTCGCACAGACACAGAACTGTTACTGAGGGCCACAGAACTGTTACTTAGGGACAAAGAAACGCTAGTTAGGGCCACAGAATTCATACTCAGGGACAGACAGAATTGTTACGGAGTGCCAGAGAATTGTTACTCAGGGACAGACAGAATTGTTACGGAGTGCCAGAGAATTGTTACTCAGGGACAGACAGAATTGTTACTGAGTGCCAGAGAATTGTTACTTAGGGCCACAGAAACTTTAATTAGGGCCACAGAATTTTTACTCAGGGACAGACAGAATTGTTACTGAGTGCCAGAGAATTGTTACTCAGGGACAGACAGAATTGTTACCGAGTGCCAGAGAATTGTTACTCAGGGACAGACAGAATTGTTACTGAGTGCCAGAGAATTGTTACTTAGGGCCACAGAAACTTTAATTAGGGCCACAGAATTTTTACTCAGGGACAGACAGAATTGTTACTGAGTGCCAGAGAATTGTTACTCAGGGACAGACAGAATTGTTACCGAGTGCCAGAGAATTGTTACTCAGGGACAGACAGAATTGTTACTGAGTGCCAGAGAATTGTTACTTAGGGCCACAGAAACTTTAATTAGGGCCACAGAATTTTTACTCAGGGACAGACAGAATTGTTACTGAGTGCCAGAGAATTGTTACTCAGGGACAGACAGAATTGTTACTGAGTGCCAGAGAATTGTTACTTAGGGCCACAGAAACTTTAATTAGGGCCACAGAATTTTTACTCAGGGACAGACAGAATTGTTACTGAGTGCCAGAGAATTGTTACTCAGGGACAGACAGAATTGTTACCGAGTGCCAGAGAATTGTTACTCAGGGACAGACAGAATTGTTACTGAGTGCCAGAGAATTGTTACTTAGGGCCACAGAAACTTTAATTAGGGCCACAGAATTTTTACTCAGGGACAGACAGAATTGTTACTGAGTGCCAGAGAATTGTTACTCAGGGACAGACAGAATTGTTACGGAGTGCCAGAGAATTGTTACTCAGGGCCACAGAAACTTTACTTAGGGCCACAGAATTTTTACTCAGGGACAGACAGAATTGTTACTGAGTGCCAGAGAATTGTTACTCAGGGACAGACAGAATTGTTACTGAGTGCCAGAGAATTGTTACTCAGGGACAGACAGAATTGTTACTGAGTGCCAGATAATTGTTACTCAGGGCCCCAGAAACTTTACTTAGGGCCACAGAATTTTTACTCAGGGACAGACAGAATTGTTACTGAGTGCCAGAGAATTGTTACTCAGGGACAGACAGAATTGTTACTGAGTGCCAGAGAATTGTTACTTAGGGCCACAGAAACTTTAATTAGGGCCACAGAATTTTTACTCAGGGACAGACAGAATTGTTACTGAGTGCCAGAGAATTGTTACTCAGGGACAGACAGAATTGTTACGGAGTGCCAGAGAATTGTTACTCAGGGACAGACAGAATTGTTACTGAGTGCCAGAGAATTGTTACTTAGGGCCACAGAAACTTTAATTAGGGCCACAGAATTTTTACTCAGGGACAGACAGAATTGTTACTGAGTGCCAGAGAATTGTTACTCAGGGACAGACAGAATTGTTACCGAGTGCCAGAGAATTGTTACTCAGGGACAGACAGAATTGTTACTGAGTGCCAGAGAATTGTTACTTAGGGCCACAGAAACTTTAATTAGGGCCACAGAATTTTTACTCAGGGACAGACAGAATTGTTACTGAGTGCCAGAGAATTGTTACTCAGGGACAGACAGAATTGTTACGGAGTGCCAGAGAATTGTTACTCAGGGCCACAGAAACTTTACTTAGGGCCACAGAATTTTTACTCAGGGACAGACAGAATTGTTACTGAGTGCCAGAGAATTGTTACTCAGGGACAGACAGAATTGTTACGGAGTGCCAGAGAATTGTTACTCAGGGACAGACAGAATTGTTACTGAGTGCCAGAGAATTGTTACTTAGGGCCACAGAAACTTTAATTAGGGCCACAGAATTTTTCCTCAGGGACAGACAGAATTGTTACTGAGTGCCAGAGAATTGTTACTCAGGGACAGACAGAATTGTTACGGAGTGCCAGAGAATTGTTACTCAGGGCCACAGAAACTTTACTTAGGGCCAGAGAATTTTTACTCAGGGACAGACAGAATTGTTACTGAGTGCCAGAGAATTGTTACTCAGGGACAGACAGAATTGTTACGGAGTGCCAGATAATTGTTACTCAGGGCCCCAGAAACTTTACTTAGGGCCACAGAATTTTTACTCAGGGACAGACAGAATTGTTACTGAGTGCCAGAGAATTGTTACTCAGGGACAGACAGAATTGTTACTGAGTGCCAGAGAATTGTTACTTAGGGCCACAGAAACTTTACTTAGGGCCACAGAATTGTTACTCGCACAGACACAGAATTGTTACTCGCACAGACACAGAATTGTTACTGAGGGCCACAGAACTGTTACTTGGGGCCACAGAAACGTTAATCAGGGACACAGAATTGTTACTGAGGGCCACAGAACTGTTACTTAGGGCCACAGAATTGTTACTCGCACAGACACAGAATTGTTACTCAGGGACACAGAATTGTTACTCAGGGACACATAATCGTTTAATTAAAGAGTATGTCAGACAACATGCAGAGGAGTGGCAGAGGAGGCAATGTTTTAGGAGCGAGCAGACGTGACAGCAGAGGAAGGGGTCGAGGCAGCACTATTCGCAGCCAGAGGCCAGTGCTCCCGGTGTCATCCAGCGGTCGTGTCTCCACCGACAACCCTGCCGTCGTCGATTGGTTGGCTCGGTCGTCTTCCTCTTCCCAGGTCACCTCTGACACCTACAGCCAACGGTCGGTGGGTACGTCAGACACAACCGTTAGTTGGCATGGCCCGGGACCAAGCCCACTGAAATCACGTGTCCTCTACCTGCCCCTGTCCTTTGGTGTTCCCTCACCAAGCGAAGTATCGCATGCTGTGGGCTCAGCCCCACTGTACAGTGAGGAAGAGCTAACAGAGGGCGGTCAGGAACGGGGGGAGACATCCGCCTTTTCAGCAGCCAGGCGAAGAAGTAGTGGCGAGGAGAGTGGCTCGGTAGCCGGTCTAGAGACAGGTCTGTCTCCTGACCCAGACGCAGCCGAGGGGGCTAGTAGTGAGGCGGAGACCCTACTTGATGATGAGGAGGTTGATCGCACTTGGCAGCCTCGTCGTCATCAGGCAATTTCTTCCGCATCATCAGGAGAAGAGGGTGGCAGCTTGGCAGCGAGCAAAACAGTCGGTGGGTTGCCCAGGAGACAGCAGCAGGGTCGCAGCAGTGTCAGTGGAGCCAAACGTCCACGGAGTAGAGCACCAGCTCCACTGCAGCCTACCACCACGGCCAGTAGTGGTGTCGGTGTGCACGGAGGAAGCAGCAGTCAGCCAGTGAGGAGTATCGGGGGCAAAGTTTCCTACTCGGCGGTGTGGCAATTTTTCGTCAAGCCGCCCGAGGAAGTAAACGTAGCCGTATGTCGACTATGTGGCCAGAAAGTCAAGCGTGGCCAGGGGGCCCATGTTGGGACTACAGCGTTGCGGCAGCATATGCAGCGTCGCCATTTGGTGGCCTGGGAAAACCGTGATAAAGATACGGCGGTTCTGCCCGCCCCAGCCCCCGCTCCATCACCCGCTCCGTTACTTGCTCCGTCACCCGACGTCAATCGCCCTCCATCAGCCAGTCAAGGCTCCAACACCTCTGCTGAGGGGAGTTGTCGCTCGTTGGCATCTTCCGCTCGTTCAGATGCTCCTTCTCCTGCTACTCCTCTTCACGGATTCCGTCAGCAGTCTTTCTTGGAATCCGTTTCCAAGAGACAACAGTTTGCGAGCACGCACCCGACGGTGCAAAAGCTGAACGTCCTCCTGTCCAAGTTGCTGGTGCTGCAGTCCCTCCCTTTCCAAGTGGTGGACTCAGCACCTTTCAGAGAAATGATGGCTTGTGCCGCGCCGCGGTGGAGAGTGCCAAGCCGTCATTTCTTCGCCAAAAAGGCAGTGCCAGCTCTGCATTCACATGTAGAAGACATGGTGGGCCAGTCTTTGAGCATGTCGGTCTCTGCCAAAGTGCACGGCAGCGCCGACGTGTGGAGCTGTAACTACGGTCAGGGACAGTACATGTCATTTACGGCCCACTGGGTGAACGTGGTGCCGTCACAGCCGCACCAGCAACTTGGACAGGTCACGCCGCTTTTGCCTCCACGTTTGCACGTCCTTGGTCCGGCAAAGATGTCCGCCTCTACCACCTCTTCTTCCGCCGTGTCCTCAGCCGCCACCCCCGTGCCAAGTCCCATTACCCGACCGGCATATCACATGTGCAGGGCGCAACGGTGTCACGCTGTTCTGCACCTGGTATGCCTTGGCGAACGTAGTCACACAGGGGAGGAACTTCTGAGTGTAATGAACAGAGAAATCGACAGATGGCTGTCTCCGCGCAAACTGAAAATCGGAACCATGTTGACCGACAACGGAAAGAACATGGTGTCTGCTCTGCGTCAAGGAAGGTTGTGCCATGCGCCATGCATGGCTCACGTGTTCAATCTGGTTGTCAAGTGGTTCTTAAAATCCACCATCCCACTGCAAGACATCCTTAAAATGTCACGTAAACTTTGCATGCATTTCAGCCATTCCTACACCGCAAAGCACACCCTCCTTGAGCTGCAGCGGCAGAACGGAATTCCACAGCATCGCCTGATCTGCGACGTTGCAACAAGGTGGAATTCAACCCTACACATGTTAGACCGCCTTTACGAACAGCGAAAGGCCATCACCGATTTCCTGATGTTACAAGCGGATAAAGGTACTCCCCTGTGTAACTTCGATGTCAGCCATTGGCAGCTCATGCGTGACACCTGCCGCTTGCTCAGGCCCTTTGAGGAGGCCACGCTATTCGTGAGTCGGCAGGACTATGGGATGAACGACGTCATTCCTCTGTTGCACGTCCTTGAACAAATGCTGTTAACAATGGCTGGTCAGGGTGCGGTAGACGTGGCGCACAGATCTCAACGCCACATGACCCCTGTGGGGGCAGGACAGGAAGAAGAGGAGGAGGTAGAGGAGGACATTTGTGCTCAGGAATTATTGAGTGAAATGGGTGGTTTTTCCACTCAGCGGACAGGAGTGGAGGAGCAGGAGCATCTGGTAGAGGAGGAGGAGGAGGAGACAGAGGACCCAGACGCACCGTGGCAGTATGCTGTGGAGATGGAGGCAGGGAGTCCCTCGCATTCCTTGGCACAAATGGCCCATAGCATGCTCGGTTGCTTGCGTAGCGACAGCCGAATAATAACCATCAGACAGAGGGATGACTTTTGGCTGTCCACCTTGTTGGACCCTCGCTACCGTTCCAAAATGGTGGCCTTTTTCACACCTGCTGAGAGGGAGGCCAAAATAACGTACTATAAAAACCACCTATGTAGTCAGTTGGTCTCTGCCTTTGTGCGCCAACGTCCATCCTCAGACACTGTGGGCCCTGTGCGCTCGCGTTCCGCTGCCATGGCAGCAGGGGAGGGGTGGGGTGGTAGGAGCAGTGGCAGCTCCACCAGCAGCAGCTGCCTCAGTCTGCAGTCGATGATGAGTAGCTTTCTTCACCAGCGCAGTGAGGAAACTACTAACCAGCCGCAGCAGCAGCAGCAGCATCAGGTGGACCTGGAGCAGGACCTCAAACAACAGGCTTGGGCCTACTTGGACAGCACCCTGCCAACCGAGGTAGACAATCCCCTTGACTACTGGGCAACGAAACTTGACCTTTGGCCCCAACTAGCTGAATTTGCCCTTGAAAGGCTGTCATGCCCAGCCAGTAGCGTGGCATCGGAGCGCGTGTTTAGTGCGGCAGGAGGTATTGTAACTCCGCGGAGGACACGACTGTCCACCCAAAGTGTGGAGAGACTCACGTTTGTGAAAATGAATCAGGCGTGGATTAGTCTGGATTTCAAACCACCAGTTCCTGACACAACTGACTAAATCCGCCATGAATCATGCCTCAAACATGTGCCACTTTGAGGTCTCCTCACACACTGCTGGTGTGTAGAATTTTTTGACATAGGGTGCTGGCAGATTATGGGCCTCCTATAGCTGCTGCCAGGCCCCTAATCTGCCATAGGCCCCTATATACCGCTTCCTCATGCTGCTGCCAGGTCCAGAGTCTCTCATGCCATGTGCCACTTTCAGGTCTCCTCACACTGCTGGTGTGTTGAATTTTTTGACATAGGGTGCTGGCAGATTATGGGCCTCCCATAGCTGCTGCCAGGCCCCTAATCTGCCATGGGCCCCTATATACCGCCTCCTCATGCTGCTGCCAGGTCCACAGTGTCTCATGCCATGTGCCACTTTCAGGTCTCCTCACACTGCTGGTGTGTTGAATTTTTTTACATAGGGTGCTGGCAGATTATGGGCCTCCTATAGCTGCTGCCAGGCCCCTAATCTGCCATAGGCCCCTATATACCGCCTCCTCATGCTGCTGCCAGGTCCAGAGTCTGTCATGGGTCCCTGTACGGCCTCCCATTGCTGCTGTCTCCATCGCCACACTCTGCCATGTGCCACTTTCAGGTCTCCTCACACACTGCTGGTGTGTAGAATTTTTTGACATAGGGTGCTGGCAGATTATGGGCCTCCCATTGCTGCTGCCAGGCCCCTAATCTGCCATAGGCCCTTATATACCGCTTCCTCATGCTGCTGCCAGGTCCAGAGTCTCTCATGCCATGTGCCACTTTCAGGTCTCCTCACACTGCTGGTGTGTAGAATTTTTTGACATAGGGTGCTGGCAGATTAAGGGCCTCCCATAGCTGCTGCCAGGCCCCTAATCTGCCATAGGCCCCTATATACCGCCTCCTCATGCTGCTGCCAGGTCCAGAGTCTGTCATGGGTCCCTGTACGGCCTCCCATTGCTGCTGTCTCCATCGCCACACTCTGCCATGTGCCACTTTCAGGTCTCCTCACACTGCTGGTGTGTTGAATTTTTTGACATAGGGTGCTGGCAGATTATGGGCCTCCTATAGCTGCTGCCAGGCCCCTAATCTGCCATAGGCCCCTATATACCGCTTCCTCATGCTGCTGCCAGGTCCAGAGTCTCTCATGCCATGTGCCACTTTCAGGTCTCCTCACACTGCTGGTGTGTAGAATTTTTTTGACATAGGGTGCTGGCAGATTAAGGGCCTCCCATAGCTGCTGCCAGGCCCCTAATCTGCCATAGGCCCCTATATACCGCCTCCTCATGCTGCTGCCAGGTCCAGAGTCTGTCATGGGTCCCTGTACGGCCTCCCATTGCTGCTGTCTCCATCGCCACACTCTGCCATGTGCCACTTTCAGGTCTCCTCACACTGCTGGTGTGTTGAATTTTTTGACATAGGGTGCTGGCAGATTATGGGCCTCCTATAGCTGCTGCCAGGCCCCTAATCTGCCATAGGCCCCTATATACCGCTTCCTCATGCTGCTGCCAGGTCCAGAGTCTCTCATGCCATGTGCCACTTTCAGGTCTCCTC
Source organism: Staurois parvus (assembly GCF_062004578.1). Taxonomy (NCBI): domain Eukaryota; kingdom Metazoa; phylum Chordata; class Amphibia; order Anura; family Ranidae; genus Staurois; species Staurois parvus. Next base: position 83,778 of record NW_028318539.1, on the reverse strand, counting down.
ACACTGCTGGTGTGTAGAATTTTTTTGACATAGGGTGCTGGCAGATTAAGGGCCTCCCATAGCTGCTGCCAGGCCCCTAATCTGCCATGGGCCCCTATATACCGCCTCCTCATGCTGCTGCCAGGTCCAGAGTCTGTCATGGGTCCCTGTACGGCCTCCCATTGCTGCTGTCTCCATCGCCACACTCTGCCATGTGCCACTTTCAGGTCTCCTCACACACTGCTGGTGTGTAGAATTTTTTGACATAGGGTGCTGGCAGATTAAGGGCCTCCCATAGCTGCTGCCAGGCCCCTAATCTGCCATGGGCCCCTATATACCGCCTCCTCATGCTGCTGCCAGGTCCAGAGTCTGTCATGGGTCCCTGTACGGCCTCCCATTGCTGCTGTCTCCATCGCCACACTCTGCCATGTGCCACTTTCAGGTCTCCTCACACACTGCTGGTGTGTAGAATTTTTTGACATAGGGTGCTGGCAGATTATGGGCCTCCCATTGCTGCTGCCAGGCCCCTAATCTGCCATAGGCCCCTATATACCGCTTCCTCATGCTGCTGCCAGGTCCAGAGTCTCTCATGCCATGTGCCACTTTCAGGTCTCCTCACACTGCTGGTGTGTAGAATTTTTTGACATAGGGTGCTGGCAGATTAAGGGCCTCCCATAGCTGCTGCCAGGCCCCTAATCTGCCATAGGCCCCTATATACCGCCTCCTCATGCTGCTGCCAGGTCCAGAGTCTGTCATGGGTCCCTGTACGGCCTCCCATTGCTGCTGTCTCCATCGCCACACTCTGCCATGTGCCACTTTCAGGTCTCCTCACACTGCTGGTGTGTTGAATTTTTTGACATAGGGTGCTGGCAGATTATGGGCCTCCTATAGCTGCTGCCAGGCCCCTAATCTGCCATAGGCCCCTATATACCGCTTCCTCATGCTGCTGCCAGGTCCAGAGTCTCTCATGCCATGTGCCACTTTCAGGTCTCCTCACACTGCTGGTGTGTAGAATTTTTTTGACATAGGGTGCTGGCAGATTAAGGGCCTCCCATAGCTGCTGCCAGGCCCCTAATCTGCCATAGGCCCCTATATACCGCCTCCTCATGCTGCTGCCAGGTCCAGAGTCTGTCATGGGTCCCTGTACGGCCTCCCATTGCTGCTGTCTCCATCGCCACACTCTGCCATGTGCCACTTTCAGGTCTCCTCACACTGCTGGTGTGTTGAATTTTTTGACATAGGGTGCTGGCAGATTATGGGCCTCCTATAGCTGCTGCCAGGCCCCTAATCTGCCATAGGCCCCTATATACCGCTTCCTCATGCTGCTGCCAGGTCCAGAGTCTCTCATGCCATGTGCCACTTTCAGGTCTCCTCACACTGCTGGTGTGTAGAATTTTTTTGACATAGGGTGCTGGCAGATTACGGGCCTCCCATAGCTGCTGCCAGGCCCCTAATCTGCCATAGGCCCCTATATACCGCCTCCTCATGCTGCTGCCAGGTCCAGAGTCTGTCATGGGTCCCTGTACGGCCTCCCATTGCTGCTGTCTCCATCGCCACACTCTGCCATGTGCCACTTTCAGGTCTCCTCACACTGCTGGTGTGTTGAATTTTTTGACATAGGGTGCTGGCAGATTAAGGGCCTCCCATAGCTGCTGCCAGGCCCCTAATCTGCCATGGGCCCCTATATACCGCCTCCTCATGCTGCTGCCAGGTCCAGAGTCTGTCATGGGTCCCTGTACGGCCTCCCATTGCTGCTGTCTCCATCGCCACACTCTGCCATGTGCCACTTTCAGGTCTCCTCACACACTGCTGGTGTGTAGAATTTTTTGACATAGGGTGCTGGCAGATTATGGGCCTCCCATTGCTGCTGCCAGGCCCCTAATCTGCCATAGGCCCCTATATACCGCTTCCTCATGCTGCTGCCAGGTCCAGAGTCTCTCATGCCATGTGCCACTTTCAGGTCTCCTCACACTGCTGGTGTGTAGAATTTTTTGACATAGGGTGCTGGCAGATTAAGGGCCTCCCATAGCTGCTGCCAGGCCCCTAATCTGCCATGGGCCCCTATATACCGCCTCCTCATGCTGCTGCCAGGTCCAGAGTCTGTCATGGGTCCCTGTACGGCCTCCCATTGCTGCTGTCTCCATCGCCACACTCTGCCATGTGCCACTTTCAGGTCTCCTCACACACTGCTGGTGTGTAGAATTTTTTGACATAGGGTGCTGGCAGATTATGGGCCTCCCATTGCTGCTGCCAGGCCCCTAATCTGCCATAGGCCCCTATATACCGCTTCCTCATGCTGCTGCCAGGTCCAGAGTCTCTCATGCCATGTGCCACTTTCAGGTCTCCTCACACTGCTGGTGTGTAGAATTTTTTGACATAGGGTGCTGGCAGATTAAGGGCCTCCCATAGCTGCTGCCAGGCCCCTAATCTGCCATAGGCCCCTATATACCGCTTCCTCATGCTGCTGCCAGGTCCAGAGTCTCTCATGCCATGTGCCACTTTCAGGTCTCCTCACACTGCTGGTGTGTAGAATTTTTTTGACATAGGGTGCTGGCAGATTACGGGCCTCCCATAGCTGCTGCCAGGCCCCTAATCTGCCATAGGCCCCTATATACCGCCTCCTCATGCTGCTGCCAGGTCCAGAGTCTGTCATGGGTCCCTGTACGGCCTCCCATTGCTGCTGTCTCCATCGCCACACTCTGCCATGTGCCACTTTCAGGTCTCCTCACACTGCTGGTGTGTTGAATTTTTTGACATAGGGTGCTGGCAGATTAAGGGCCTCCCATAGCTGCTGCCAGGCCCCTAATCTGCCATGGGCCCCTATATACCGCCTCCTCATGCTGCTGCCAGGTCCAGAGTCTGTCATGGGTCCCTGTACGGCCTCCCATTGCTGCTGTCTCCATCGCCACACTCTGCCATGTGCCACTTTCAGGTCTCCTCACACACTGCTGGTGTGTAGAATTTTTTGACATAGGGTGCTGGCAGATTATGGGCCTCCCATTGCTGCTGCCAGGCCCCTAATCTGCCATAGGCCCCTATATACCGCTTCCTCATGCTGCTGCCAGGTCCAGAGTCTCTCATGCCATGTGCCACTTTCAGGTCTCCTCACACTGCTGGTGTGTAGAATTTTTTGACATAGGGTGCTGGCAGATTAAGGGCCTCCCATAGCTGCTGCCAGGCCCCTAATCTGCCATAGGCCCCTATATACCGCCTCCTCATGCTGCTTCCAGGTCCAGAGTCTGTCATGGGTCCCTGTACGGCCTCCCATTGCTGCTGTCTCCATCGCCACACTCTGCCATGTGCCACTTTCAGGTCTCCTCACACTGCTGGTGTGTTGAATTTTTTGACATAGGGTGCTGGCAGATTATGGGCCTCCTATAGCTGCTGCCAGGCCCCTAATCTGCCATAGGCCCCTATATACCGCTTCCTCATGCTGCTGCCAGGTCCAGAGTCTCTCATGCCATGTGCCACTTTCAGGTCTCCTCACACTGCTGGTGTGTAGAATTTTTTTGACATAGGGTGCTGGCAGATTAAGGGCCTCCCATAGCTGCTGCCAGGCCCCTAATCTGCCATAGGCCCCTATATACCGCCTCCTCATGCTGCTGCCAGGTCCAGAGTCTGTCATGGGTCCCTGTACGGCCTCCCATTGCTGCTGTCTCCATCGCCACACTCTGCCATGTGCCACTTTCAGGTCTCCTCACACTGCTGGTGTGTTGAATTTTTTGACATAGGGTGCTGGCAGATTATGGGCCTCCTATAGCTGCTGCCAGGCCCCTAATCTGCCATAGGCCCCTATATACCGCTTCCTCATGCTGCTGCCAGGTCCAGAGTCTCTCATGCCATGTGCCACTTTCAGGTCTCCTCACACTGCTGGTGTGTAGAATTTTTTTGACATAGGGTGCTGGCAGATTAAGGGCCTCCCATAGCTGCTGCCAGGCCCCTAATCTGCCATGGGCCCCTATATACCGCCTCCTCATGCTGCTGCCAGGTCCAGAGTCTGTCATGGGTCCCTGTACGGCCTCCCATTGCTGCTGTCTCCATCGCCACACTCTGCCATGTGCCACTTTCAGGTCTCCTCACACACTGCTGGTGTGTAGAATTTTTTGACATAGGGTGCTGGCAGATTAAGGGCCTCCCATAGCTGCTGCCAGGCCCCTAATCTGCCATGGGCCCCTATATACCGCCTCCTCATGCTGCTGCCAGGTCCAGAGTCTGTCATGGGTCCCTGTACGGCCTCCCATTGCTGCTGTCTCCATCGCCACACTCTGCCATGTGCCACTTTCAGGTCTCCTCACACACTGCTGGTGTGTAGAATTTTTTGACATAGGGTGCTGGCAGATTATGGGCCTCCCATTGCTGCTGCCAGGCCCCTAATCTGCCATAGGCCCCTATATACCGCTTCCTCATGCTGCTGCCAGGTCCAGAGTCTCTCATGCCATGTGCCACTTTCAGGTCTCCTCACACTGCTGGTGTGTAGAATTTTTTGACATAGGGTGCTGGCAGATTAAGGGCCTCCCATAGCTGCTGCCAGGCCCCTAATCTGCCATAGGCCCCTATATACCGCCTCCTCATGCTGCTGCCAGGTCCAGAGTCTGTCATGGGTCCCTGTACGGCCTCCCATTGCTGCTGTCTCCATCGCCACACTCTGCCATGTGCCACTTTCAGGTCTCCTCACACTGCTGGTGTGTTGAATTTTTTGACATAGGGTGCTGGCAGATTATGGGCCTCCTATAGCTGCTGCCAGGCCCCTAATCTGCCATAGGCCCCTATATACCGCTTCCTCATGCTGCTGCCAGGTCCAGAGTCTCTCATGCCATGTGCCACTTTCAGGTCTCCTCACACTGCTGGTGTGTAGAATTTTTTTGACATAGGGTGCTGGCAGATTAAGGGCCTCCCATAGCTGCTGCCAGGCCCCTAATCTGCCATAGGCCCCTATATACCGCCTCCTCATGCTGCTGCCAGGTCCAGAGTCTGTCATGGGTCCCTGTACGGCCTCCCATTGCTGCTGTCTCCATCGCCACACTCTGCCATGTGCCACTTTCAGGTCTCCTCACACTGCTGGTGTGTTGAATTTTTTGACATAGGGTGCTGGCAGATTATGGGCCTCCTATAGCTGCTGCCAGGCCCCTAATCTGCCATAGGCCCCTATATACCGCTTCCTCATGCTGCTGCCAGGTCCAGAGTCTCTCATGCCATGTGCCACTTTCAGGTCTCCTCACACTGCTGGTGTGTAGAATTTTTTTGACATAGGGTGCTGGCAGATTACGGGCCTCCCATAGCTGCTGCCAGGCCCCTAATCTGCCATAGGCCCCTATATACCGCCTCCTCATGCTGCTGCCAGGTCCAGAGTCTGTCATGGGTCCCTGTACGGCCTCCCATTGCTGCTGTCTCCATCGCCACACTCTGCCATGTGCCACTTTCAGGTCTCCTCACACTGCTGGTGTGTTGAATTTTTTGACATAGGGTGCTGGCAGATTAAGGGCCTCCCATAGCTGCTGCCAGGCCCCTAATCTGCCATGGGCCCCTATATACCGCCTCCTCATGCTGCTGCCAGGTCCAGAGTCTGTCATGGGTCCCTGTACGGCCTCCCATTGCTGCTGTCTCCATCGCCACACTCTGCCATGTGCCACTTTCAGGTCTCCTCACACACTGCTGGTGTGTAGAATTTTTTGACATAGGGTGCTGGCAGATTATGGGCCTCCCATTGCTGCTGCCAGGCCCCTAATCTGCCATAGGCCCCTATATACCGCTTCCTCATGCTGCTGCCAGGTCCAGAGTCTCTCATGCCATGTGCCACTTTCAGGTCTCCTCACACTGCTGGTGTGTAGAATTTTTTGACATAGGGTGCTGGCAGATTAAGGGCCTCCCATAGCTGCTGCCAGGCCCCTAATCTGCCATAGGCCCCTATATACCGCCTCCTCATGCTGCTGCCAGGTCCAGAGTCTGTCATGGGTCCCTGTACGGCCTCCCATTGCTGCTGTCTCCATCGCCACACTCTGCCATGTGCCACTTTCAGGTCTCCTCACACTGCTGGTGTGTTGAATTTTTTGACATAGGGTGCTGGCAGATTATGGGCCTCCTATAGCTGCTGCCAGGCCCCTAATCTGCCATAGGCCCCTATATACCGCTTCCTCATGCTGCTGCCAGGTCCAGAGTCTCTCATGCCATGTGCCACTTTCAGGTCTCCTCACACTGCTGGTGTGTAGAATTTTTTTGACATAGGGTGCTGGCAGATTAAGGGCCTCCCATAGCTGCTGCCAGGCCCCTAATCTGCCATAGGCCCCTATATACCGCCTCCTCATGCTGCTGCCAGGTCCAGAGTCTGTCATGGGTCCCTGTACGGCCTCCCATTGCTGCTGTCTCCATCGCCACACTCTGCCATGTGCCACTTTCAGGTCTCCTCACACTGCTGGTGTGTTGAATTTTTTGACATAGGGTGCTGGCAGATTATGGGCCTCCTATAGCTGCTGCCAGGCCCCTAATCTGCCATAGGCCCCTATATACCGCTTCCTCATGCTGCTGCCAGGTCCAGAGTCTCTCATGCCATGTGCCACTTTCAGGTCTCCTCACACTGCTGGTGTGTAGAATTTTTTTGACATAGGGTGCTGGCAGATTACGGGCCTCCCATAGCTGCTGCCAGGCCCCTAATCTGCCATAGGCCCCTATATACCGCCTCCTCATGCTGCTGCCAGGTCCAGAGTCTGTCATGGGTCCCTGTACGGCCTCCCATTGCTGCTGTCTCCATCGCCACACTCTGCCATGTGCCACTTTCAGGTCTCCTCACACTGCTGGTGTGTTGAATTTTTTGACATAGGGTGCTGGCAGATTATGGGCCTCCTATAGCTGCTGCCAGGCCCCTAATCTGCCATAGGCCCCTATATACCGCTTCCTCATGCTGCTGCCAGGTCCAGAGTCTCTCATGCCATGTGCCACTTTCAGGTCTCCTCACACTGCTGGTGTGTAGAATTTTTTTGACATAGGGTGCTGGCAGATTAAGGGCCTCCCATAGCTGCTGCCAGGCCCCTAATCTGCCATGGGCCCCTATATACCACCTCCTCATGCTGCTGCCAGGTCCAGAGTCTGTCATGGGTCCCTGTACGGCCTCCCATTGCTGCTGTCTCCATCGCCACACTCTGCCATGTGCCACTTTCAGGTCTCCTCACACACTGCTGGTGTGTAGAATTTTTTGACATAGGGTGCTGGCAGATTAAGGGCCTCCCATAGCTGCTGCCAGGCCCCTAATCTGCCATGGGCCCCTATATACCGCCTCCTCATGCTGCTGCCAGGTCCAGTGTCTGTCATGGGTCCCTGTACGGCCTCCCATTGCTGCTGTCTCCATCGCCACACTCTGCCATGTGCCACTTTCAGGTCTCCTCACACACTGCTGGTGTGTAGAATTTTTTGACATAGGGTGCTGGCAGATTATGGGCCTCCCATTGCTGCTGCCAGGCCCCTAATCTGCCATAGGCCCCTATATACCGCTTCCTCATGCTGCTGCCAGGTCCAGAGTCTCTCATGCCATGTGCCACTTTCAGGTCTCCTCACACTGCTGGTGTGTAGAATTTTTTGACATAGGGTGCTGGCAGATTAAGGGCCTCCCATAGCTGCTGCCAGGCCCCTAATCTGCCATAGGCCCCTATATACCGCCTCCTCATGCTGCTGCCAGGTCCAGAGTCTGTCATGGGTCCCTGTACGGCCTCCCATTGCTGCTGTCTCCATCGCCACACTCTGCCATGTGCCACTTTCAGGTCTCCTCACACTGCTGGTGTGTTGAATTTTTTGACATAGGGTGCTGGCAGATTATGGGCCTCCTATAGCTGCTGCCAGGCCCCTAATCTGCCATAGGCCCCTATATACCGCTTCCTCATGCTGCTGCCAGGTCCAGAGTCTCTCATGCCATGTGCCACTTTCAGGTCTCCTCACACTGCTGGTGTGTAGAATTTTTTTGACATAGGGTGCTGGCAGATTAAGGGCCTCCCATAGCTGCTGCCAGGCCCCTAATCTGCCATAGGCCCCTATATACCGCCTCCTCATGCTGCTGCCAGGTCCAGAGTCTGTCATGGGTCCCTGTACGGCCTCCCATTGCTGCTGTCTCCATCGCCACACTCTGCCATGTGCCACTTTCAGGTCTCCTCACACTGCTGGTGTGTTGAATTTTTTGACATAGGGTGCTGGCAGATTATGGGCCTCCTATAGCTGCTGCCAGGCCCCTAATCTGCCATAGGCCCCTATATACTGCTTCCTCATGCTGCTGCCAGGTCCAGAGTCTCTCATGCCATGTGCCACTTTCAGGTCTCCTCACACTGCTGGTGTGTAGAATTTTTTTGACATAGGGTGCTGGCAGATTAAGGGCCTCCCATAGCTGCTGCCAGGCCCCTAATCTGCCATGGGCCCCTATATACCGCCTCCTCATGCTGCTGCCAGGTCCAGAGTCTGTCATGGGTCCCTGTACGGCCTCCCATTGCTGCTGTCTCCATCGCCACACTCTGCCATGTGCCACTTTCAGGTCTCCTCACACACTGCTGGTGTGTAGAATTTTTTGACATAGGGTGCTGGCAGATTAAGGGCCTCCCATAGCTGCTGCCAGGCCCCTAATCTGCCATGGGCCCCTATATACCGCCTCCTCATGCTGCTGCCAGGTCCAGAGTCTGTCATGGGTCCCTGTACGGCCTCCCATTGCTGCTGTCTCCATCGCCACACTCTGCCATGTGCCACTTTCAGGTCTCCTCACACACTGCTGGTGTGTAGAATTTTTTGACATAGGGTGCTGGCAGATTATGGGCCTCCCATTGCTGCTGCCAGGCCCCTAATCTGCCATAGGCCCCTATATACCGCTTCCTCATGCTGCTGCCAGGTCCAGAGTCTCTCATGCCATGTGCCACTTTCAGGTCTCCTCACACTGCTGGTGTGTAGAATTTTTTGACATAGGGTGCTGGCAGATTAAGGGCCTCCCATAGCTGCTGCCAGGCCCCTAATCTGCCATAGGCCCCTATATACCGCCTCCTCATGCTGCTGCCAGGTCCAGAGTCTGTCATGGGTCCCTGTACGGCCTCCCATTGCTGCTGTCTCCATCGCCACACTCTGCCATGTGCCACTTTCAGGTCTCCTCACACTGCTGGTGTGTTGAATTTTTTGACATAGGGTGCTGGCAGATTATGGGCCTCCTATAGCTGCTGCCAGGCCCCTAATCTGCCATAGGCCCCTATATACCGCTTCCTCATGCTGCTGCCAGGTCCAGAGTCTCTCATGCCATGTGCCACTTTCAGGTCTCCTCACACTGCTGGTGTGTAGAATTTTTTTGACATAGGGTGCTGGCAGATTAAGGGCCTCCCATAGCTGCTGCCATGCCCCTAATCTGCCATGGGCCCCTATATACCGCCTCCTCATGCTGCTGCCAGGTCCAGAGTCTGTCATGGGTCCCTGTACGGCCTCCCATTGCTGCTGTCTCCATCGCCACACTCTGCCATGTGCCACTTTCAGGTCTCCTCACACACTGCTGGTGTGTAGAATTTTTTGACATAGGGTGCTGGCAGATTAAGGGCCTCCCATAGCTGCTGCCAGGCCCCTAATCTGCCATGGGCCCCTATATACCGCCTCCTCATGCTGCTGCCAGGTCCAGAGTCTGTCATGGGTCCCTGTACGGCCTCCCATTGCTGCTGTCTCCATCGCCACACTCTGCCATGTGCCACTTTCAGGTCTCCTCACACACTGCTGGTGTGTAGAATTTTTTGACATAGGGTGCTGGCAGATTATGGGCCTCCCATTGCTGCTGCCAGGCCCCTAATCTGCCATAGGCCCCTATATACCGCTTCCTCATGCTGCTGCCAGGTCCAGAGTCTCTCATGCCATGTGCCACTTTCAGGTCTCCTCACACACTGCTGGTGTGTAGAATTTTTTGACATAGGGTGCTGGCAGATTAAGGGCCTCCCATAGCTGCTGCCAGGCCCCTAATCTGCCATAGGCCCCTATATACCGCCTCCTCATGCTGCTGCCAGGTCCAGAGTCTGTCATGGGTCCCTGTACGGCCTCCCATTGCTGCTGTCTCCATCGCCACACTCTGCCATGTGCCACTTTCAGGTCTCCTCACACACTGCTGGTGTGTAGAATTTTTTGACATAGGGTGCTGGCAGATTAAGGGCCTCCCATAGCTGCTGCCAGGCCCCTAATCTGCCATGGGCCCCTATATACCGCTTCCTCATGCTGCTGCCAGGTCCAGAGTCTCTCATGCCATGTGCCACTTTCAGGTCTCCTCACACTGCTGGTGTGTAGAATTTTTTTGACATAGGGTGCTGGCAGATTATGGGCCTCCTATAGCTGCTGCCAGGCCCCTAATCTGCCATAGGCCCCTATATACCGCCTCCTCATGCTGCTGCCAGGTCCAGAGTCTGTCATGGGTCCCTGTACGGCCTCCCATTGCTGCTGTCTCCATCGCCACACTCTGCCATGTGCCACTTTCAGGTCTCCTCACACACTGCTGGTGTGTAGAATTTTTTGACATAGGGTGCTGGCAGATTACGGGCCTCCCATAGCTGCTGCCAGGCCCCTAATCTGCCATGGGCCCCTATACCGACTCCTCATGCTGTGACGTTGCAACAAGGTGGAATTCAACCCTACATATGTTAGACCGCCTTTACGAACAGCAAAAGGCCATCACAGATTTCCTGATGTTAAAAGCGGATAAAGGTATTCCCTGTGTAACTTAGATGTCAGCCATTGGCAGCTCATGCGTGACACCTGCGCTTGCTCAGGCCCTTTGAGGAGGCCACGCTATTCGTGAGTCGGCAGGACTATGGGATGAACGACGTCATTCCTCTGTTGCACGTCCTGGAACAAATGCTGTTAACAATGGCTGGTCAGGGTGCGGTAGACGTGGCGCACAGATCTCAACGCCACATGACCCCTGTGGGGGCAGGACAGGAAGAAGAGGAGGAGGTAGAGGAGGACATTGGTGCTCAGGAATTATTGAGTGAAATGGGTGGTTTTTCCACTCAGCGGACAGGAGTGGAGGAGCAGGAGCATCTGGTAGAGGAGGAGGAGGAGGAGGAGACAGAGGACCCAGACGCACCGTGGCAGTATGCTGTGGAGATGGAGGCAGGGAGTCCCTCGCATTCCTTGGCACAAATGGCCCATAGCATGCTCGGTTGCTTGCGTAGCGACAGCCGAATAATAACCATCAGACAGAGGGATGACTTTTGGCTGTCCACCTTGTTGGACCCTCGCTACCGTTCCAAAATGGTGGCCTTTTTCACACCTGCTGAGAGGGAGGCCAAAATAACGTACTATAAAAACCACCTATGTAGTCAGCTGGTCTCTGCCTGTCTGCGCCAACGTCCATCCTCAGACACTGTGGGCCCTGTGCGCTCGCGTTCCGCTGCCATGGCAGCAGGGGAGGGGTGGGGTGGTAGGAGCAGTGGCAGCTCCACCAGCAGCGGCTGCCTCAGTCTGCAGTCGATGATGAGTAGCTTTCTTCACCAGCGCAGTGAGGAAACTACTAACCAGCCGCAGCAGCAGCAGCAGCAGCAGCATCAGGTGGACCTGGAGCAGGACCTCAAACAACAGGCTTAGGCCTACTTGGACAGCACCCTGCCAACCGAGGTAGACAATCCCCTTGACTACTGGGCAACGAAACTTGACCTTTGGCCCCAACTAGCTGAATTTGCCCTTGAAAGGCTGTCATGCCCAGCCAGTAGCGTGGCATCGGAGCGCGTGTTTAGTGCGGCAGGAGGTATTGCAACTCCGCGGAGGACACGACTGTCCACCCAAAGTGTGGAGAGACTGACGTTTGTGAAAATGAATCAGGCGTGGATTAGTCTGGATTTCAAACCACCAGTTCCTGACACAACTGACTAAATCCGCCATGAATCATGCCCCAAACATGTGCCACTTTCAGGTCTCCTCACACTGCTGGTGTGTTCCATTTTTTGTCATAGGGTGCTGGCAGATTACGGGCCTCCCATAGCTGCTGCCAGGCCCCTAATCTGCCATGGGCCCCTATACCGCCTCCTCATGCTGCTGCCAAGTCCAGAGTCTCTCATGGGTCCCTGTACGGCCTCCCATTGCTGCTGTCTCCATCGCCACACTCTGCCATGTGCCACTTTCAGGTCTCCTCACACTGCTGGTGTATTCCATTTTTTGTCATAGGGTGCTGGCAGATTACGGGCCTCCCATAGCTGCTGCCAGGCCCCTAATCTGCCATGGGCCCCTATACCGCCTCCTCATGCTGCTGCCAGGTCCAGAGTGTGTCATGGGTCCCTGTACGACCTCCCATTGCTGCTGTCTCCATCGCCACACTCTGCCATGTGCCACTTTCAGGTCTCCTCACACTGCTGGTGGGTTCCATTTTTTGTCATAGGGTGCTGGCAGATTACGGGCCTCCCATAGCTGCTGCCAGGCCCCTAATCTGCCATGGGCCCCCGTACCGACTCCTCATGCTGCTGCCAGGCCCGTAATCTGTCATGGGCCCCTGTTGTCGCTTGTTGGCATATTCCGCTCGTTCAGATGCTCCTTCTCCTGCTACTCCTCTTCACGGATTCCGTCAGCAGTCTTTCTTGGAATCCGTTTCCAAGAGACAACAGTTTGCGAGCACGCACCAGACGGTGCAGAAACTGAACGTCCTCCTGTCCAAGTTGCTGCTGCCAGGCTCGTAATCTGTCATGCGCCCCTGTACCGCCTCCTCATGCTGCTGCCAGGTCCAGAGTGTGTCATGGGCCCCCGTACCGACTCCAAATGCTGCTGCCAGGCCCGTAATCTGTCATGGGCCCCTGTACCGCCTCCCCATGCTGCTGCCAGGTCCAGATTGTGTCATGGGTCCCTGTACGGCCTCCCATTGCTGCTGCCAGGCCTGTAATCTGCCATGGGCCCCCCTACCGACTCCTCATGCTGCTGCCAGGCCCGTAATCTGCCATGGGCCCCTGTACCGCCTCCTCATGCTGCTGCCAGGTCCAGAGTGTGTCATGGGTCCCTGTACGGCCTCCCATTGCTGCTGTCTCTATCGCCACACTCTGCCATGTGCCACTTTCAGGTCTCCTCACACTGCTGGTGGTTTCCATTTTTGTCATAGGGTGCTGCATGGCCTCCCATTGCTGCTGCCTCCACCGCCACACTGTGGCTCCACACTCTGGTTTTGGCCCCGTGACTGGCCAAATGAGTGAAGTGTGCGGTGATTCTAAGATCGACGGCACTCATCTGCATGTCATACTGCCTGACAGTATTATTTCTCTTCCCCAGCAGACTCCAAGGGCATTTAAATTAAAGGTACAGTGTTCAGCACTAATATTAAGTCTCTCTGAAGCCTAGAAACACCCTTTTTTAAGTTAAATTCACAGCGAATATATTCGACTCGAATCGAAATTTTTCTACGAATTCGCCGAATCAGTCGAATCGAATTTTTGAATACTTCGCTCATCTCTAGTGTTTACCATTGTACAGGTGAAACTCGAAAAATTAGAATATCGTCCAAAAGTTAATTTATTTCAGTAATGCAGCTTAAAAGGTGAAACTAATATATGAGATAGACTCATTACATGCAAAGCAAGATAGTTCAAGCAGTGATTTGTCATCATTGCAATGATTATGGCTTACAGCTCATGAAAACCCCAAATCCACAATCTTAGAAAATTAGAATATTGTGCAAAGGTGCAATATTCTCGGCTCAAAGTGTCCCACTCTAATCAGCTAATTAAGCCATAACACCTACAAAGGGTTCCTGAGCCTTTAAATGGTCTCTCATTCTGGTTCAGTAGGAATTACAATCATGGGAAAGACTGCTGACCTGACAGTTGTGCAGAAAACCATCATTGATACCCTCCATAAGGAGGGAAAGCCTCAAAAGGTAATTGCAAAAGAAGTTGAATGTTCCCAAAGTGCTGTATCAAAGCACATTAATAGAAAGTTATGTGGAGGGAAAAGTGTGGAAGAAAAAAGGTGCACAAGCAGCAGGGATGACCGCAGCCTGGAGAGGATTGTCAAGAAAAGGCCATTCAAAAGTGTTGGGGACTGAGACTGGAGTCAGTGCATCAAGAGCCACCACACACAGACGGATCCTGGACATGGGCTTCAAATGTCATATTCCTTCTGTCAAGCTGCTCCTGAACAACAAACAACATCAGAAGCGTCTTACCTGGGCTAAAGAAAAACAGACATGGTCTGTTGCTCAGTGGTTCAAAGTCCTCTTTTCTGATGAGAGCAACTTTTGCATCTCATTTGGAAACCAAGGACCCAGAGTATGGAGGAAGAATAGAGAGGCACACACTGCAAGATGCTTGAAGTCCAGTGTGAAGTTTCCACAGTCTGTGTTGATTTGGGGAGCCATGTCATCTGCTGGTGTTGGTCCACTGTGCTTTATTAAGTCCAGGGTCAACGCAGCCGTCTACCAGGAGATTTTGGAGCACTTCATGCTTCCTTCCGCAAACTAGCTTTATGGGGATGCTGACTTCATTTTCCAGCAGGACTTGGCACCTGCCCACACTGCCAAAAGCACCAAAACCTGGTTCAATGACCGTGGGATTACTGTGCTTGATTGGCCAGCAAGCTCGCCTGACCTGAACCCCATAGAGAATCTATGGGGCATTGCCAAGAGACATGAGACCAAACAATGCAGAAGAGCTGAAGGCCGCTATTGAAGCATCCTGGTCTTCCATAACACCTCAGCAGTGCCACAGGCTGATAGATTCCATGCCACGCTGCACTGAGGCAGTAATTGCTGCAAAAGGGGCCCAAACGAAGTACTGAGTACATATGCATGCTTATACTTTTCAGAGGTCCGATATTGTTCTATGTACAATCCTTGTTTTATTGATTGCATGTAATATTCTAATTTTCTGAGATTGTGGGTTTGGGATTTTCATAAACTGTAAGCCATAATCATCATAATTATGACAAATCACAGCTTGAACTATCTTGCTTTGCATGTAATGAGTCTATCTCATATATTAGTTTCACCTTTTAAGTTGCATTACTGAAATAAATGAACTTTTGCACGATATTCTAATTTTTCGAGTTTCACCTATATCTTTGTCCCATTGATAATTGAGTTAATTGAGTCACCGATTGTTTTTGTCTGTTGGCTAGTTCTCCTGGAGGTTACCACATGATGGGATTAGTCTTGTGTCAATTTGACCTCGTTATCTAATAAATGTGGGATATTTATCCCAATGTGTAATGTTTTTTTTTATTATACATGTGGGATTGCCCCTATTTCTGAAGTGTATAAAAATCTGTATTTTGATTCAATAAACTGTTCCGGTTTGCACTCAAGCCAGTGTCGTCTAGTTCTTGGGTACAATGCCCAGCTATAATACCTTTGTTCTGTGTCCCAGCGGCGAGGCAGCAATCCTCTGACGGAAGCACCCAGGCGGGGTGCAGGCAGTCTGTCACAAACATTATTAGCAGCACTAGGGTCGTTGGTTCGAATCCCAGCCACAGTACTACCTGTCTGGAGTTTGCATGTTCTCCCTGTGCCTGCGTGGGCTTCTTCTGGGTATTCTGGATTTATCCCACACTCCAAGGGCATGCTGATAGGTTAATTGGTTCCTGTCTAAATTGGCCCCAGTATGTATGAATGTAAGTTAGGGACCTTAGATTGTAAGCTCCTTGAGGGCAGAGACTAATTTGAAAGTACAATATATGTGTAAAGCACTGTGTACATTGACAATGCTTTGTAAGTACCTGTAATGCATCTATAAATATTTCTATATGTGCTCAAGGTCAGGTGCTGATGTCACACTGGGAAAGCTGCTGCCGTAACACTAACCTTCTCTGACATTGGCAAGTGCAACAGGAGCAGATATAGCACGTGTAGTCTGAAGCAGTGACTGGCCTGCAAATAGTGTGCTTGGAAAGCTTTGAATGTCCTCCATTTGCAAACTCCCTGAAGCTTTCCATGTATGTTTGTAGTCTACTAAGGGTTTGTCCTGATTTACAAACATATTGGCAATTTATTTTTTAATGGTGGTAATCATAGGGTTGTACTTATTGCTCACTCTGCCATCTCATCAGATGTAAGCATTGATTGTGCAAGTTCCATCTATCTCCACTGGGATGTGAGGGGTGTGCTTTGGCATCTTTGTCCCCTCATTCTGTATGCCGTGCTGTACATTTCCTTTTCCACACCACCTCATTCTTTACACTGCACTTCACATTCTCTAGTCCCATTTTCTGGCTCCCATTGACTGTGCTCGCACTGTGCTCATGTGGTACACAGATTAGTCCTGTCAATTTAAGAAGGTGCTCCTAACGACAACTAGTTATGTGTATAAAAGACAGCTGTCCACAGAAATTGTGTCTGGGCACTACCATGGTCAAAACAAAAGAGCTGTCAAAGGACATTAGGGACAAGATTGTAGACCAGCACAAGGCTGGAATGGGCTACAAGATAGTCAGCAAGAAGCTTGGTGAGGAGACAACTGTTAAAGCAATTATTTGCAAATGGAAGAAATACAAAATAACCATCAATCGCCCTCGGTCTGGAGCTCCATGCAAGCTTTCTCCTCATGGGGTAAGGATTGTGACAAACACGGTACCTGACCTCTGCCCTTCTCACCAATTCGTGACAAAGGACCAGCCAATCTCACACCGTGCTGTCACTTGCATAACAATGCCACCTTCAGCTGCACCCTGCACAGAAATTTTCCAGCTCGCGGGACCACAATCTATGTGCCAACAGCCTGAGAGCGCTTGTTACTGGGTTAATTAATTACGCAATTAACCCTTTAAACTCCAAGCTGCCACCAGATAGCTTTGGAACTATCAACCCTTTACAATGTTAGTAAGAACTGCTGTGAACAATAAATGTTTGTAACACACACTGTCACCAGAGAAAGGTATATTCAGAGGATTATTATATACAGTAACACTTTTCAAGAGACAGGGATTCTTTAGTTTGCATTAAAAACCTTAAAGATAATTTTAACACTTTTCAAAATAGGGTTTATTAAAGAAAAGGTCAAATGGTGCAATTAAAATATTTATAGAAAGGGATGTTGCAAAGAAATAAAGAGAACAATAATGCAACAGAGAGATAATAGAAAGGAGCTAAGAAGGCAGAATACTTGCTAAGTCCTTGGTTTTAGCAGAGTCCAATTGTCCAAGCAAAAACAATGCCTTGGTTTTCAAGTCCGTTAAGATGTTCCTTGGTTGATGTTAAACGAGAGCTCCCCTACTAGATCCGGTCAGTCCCTTTTCTATGATATCAAAGGGTGTCGCCCAAGAACAACTGACTAATCATCTGGTTTAGGGGATGGGTGCTAGGAGGTCACCAAATTTATGACCAAGACCCGACTACAGTTTCATACTAATATTAACAACTTCCAATACGTGCAGGTGGTATTCTAGCAACTGGCAGATCACTATTCAGTGTTATGTTTCAAACACAGGGATACCAAACACAGCATACCTTAGTCACCCAGGAGGGAGGAGACTGCTTTCTCCCCTTTCATATGTGCTAACATAGTCATGTATGACCTTGATTTGTTTGGTATGATATTCCATATTTAAATATATACCGAATATTAATGTGCCCTGTTCCTGTTGAATTCTATGAGTTGTATGTGAAATTGTTAGCTGTGGAATAGACCTTTATGGCACGCTCTACATTCCTAGAGCCTTAAAGGCCTTACAGGTTATGTGTGACAGTTTGACTAAGTTAATATTATTTTACGTTAGGACAGAGGAGTGTTTTTCTTGGTTCATGAAAACAGACATTCTGCTAAGACTAATTAGCTGTTTACAGCTCTGGTCAGGTCTGGCCACTGCGTCTATTTGTGTTTTAATTAAGATGAGAGGTTCTTTTGAAGTTGGTTAAAAGGTACAGCTAGAAATTCCATAGTTTGCAACGGGGGGGGGAGTGGGAACACTGCTTCTGAGACTTTCACAAGATGGCTGTCATGTACAGCTTCCATGTCTCTATTGCTCACAATGGCTACAGGTATGATCAGGAGAAAAGTGAGGGATCAGCCCAGAAATACGCTAGAGGACCTTGTGAATGATCCCAAGGCAGTTTGGACCACAGTCACCAAGAAACCATTGGTAACACAATACACCACCATGGATTGAAATCCTGCAGTGCCTGCAAGGTCCCCCTCCTCAAGAAGGCACATGTACAGACCCATCTGAAGTTTGCCAGTGAACATCTAAATGATTCAGAGAAGGATTTGGAGAAAGTGCTGTGATCAGATGAGACCAAAATTGAGCTGTTTGGCATCAACTCAATTCACCATCTTTGGAGAAAGAAAAATGCTGACTATGACTCTAAGAACACCATCCCTACAGTCAAGCACAGAGGTGGAAAAATTATGTTTTGGGGCTGATTCTCTGTACAGGCTGACTTTGCTGCTTTGAGTGGCCAATGGACAGGGCCATGTATTTTAATATCTTGGATGAGAACCTTCTTCCCTCAGCCAGAACACTGAAGATGGGTCATGGATAGGTCTTCCAGCATGACAATGACCAAAAACATACCACCAAGGCAAGAAAAGAGTGGCTCAAGAAGAAGCACATTAAGGTCATGGAGTGGCCTTGCCAGTCTCCAGACCTTAATCCTATAGAACATTTATGGAGGGAGCTGAAACTTCAAATTGCCAAGCAACAGCCAAGAAACCTTTAGAGAAGATCTGTAAATAAGAGTGGACCAAAATCCCTCCTGAGATGTGTGCAAACCTGGTAACCAACTACAAGAAACTTCTTACCTCTGTGTTTCCAACCAAGGGTTTCTCCACCAAGTACTGAGTCATGTTGTGCTTGGGGATCAAATACTTATTTTACTCACTGAACTGCAACTCAATTTATAACATTTGTATCATGTGATTTTTCTGGATTTCTGGTTGATATTATGTCTCTATCATTTAAAATACACCTATGATAAAATTATAGACCCTTCATTTCTTTGTAAGTGAGAAAACTTACAAAATCTACAGGGGATCAAGTAATTATTTTCCCCACTGTATATACATCTCCAATTTTTTCATAACCACCCAACATTACAAATGTTACAAATGTTGTATTATAAAAGTCACATGTGAATCCCAACCCGTTTCAACACCCTTCTTCAGGGATAATTTGGGGGTCAATATCAGAAGCTACCAAACTGGGAGAAATTATCGGCCCATAAATCAAAGGATAAGTATAGCCAAAACTATTTTGGCTATACCTCTCCTTTGGATCACAGGAGTGCACTTCGTTCTGCACTCCCGTGACCCATTTTCAGCCAACAGAGGGCTATGTCTGTTGTTGGCTGATGTCGCTCAGCTGGTCCAGGCTCTGAAAAGATCCCAACTATATGGTCAGGATCCACTCAGAAGTGATCCACCAAGAGCCTGAGCCAGCCCCTTCCGCCCCTGCACAGAACACAACCCAGTGAACGCTGGAGGGGCAGAGTAGAGAGGCGGAGACAGTCATCGCTCTCTGCTCAGAGTGGAGGGGCAGAACTGAGTGATCAGCGGTGTTTAATCACTCAGTTCCCACAGAGCTAGCAGAAACAGATGCAGCATCAGATCAATGCTGCATCCACCTATGTGAGTATAACTATTTTTTTTTTACAATCCATACTTCTCTTGTACAATAGTAAGTCTGTAGAATATTGGTGACCCCCACAATGTAAGGAGAAAGGAAGTGGAAGGAGCACCAGGAATTTCTCAACAGCGCATACACCAGAGAGGAGGAGGGAAAAATTAGAAACTACCACGAATGTTCATAAAGATTTCCACAGTACACACAAATATTTTCAACCCAATAGTTGGGAATTATATATACAAGGTTGTCAATTACTCCCACATCTGAAAGAGTATTGGGAGCACCAAAGGATTCATCAATGGAATAAACAAAAATTGGGAAATAAAAAGGGCAAACTATCCAAAAGGACTTGTGAGAATTCCCCTGATCTGCAAAGAAATTTTCAATCCAAATGTGAAGCACAAAGGGGCAAACAAATCCCCAACAGGAAGGACACAAATTGATCAACAGCCTCCTATCTATCTCCTATCTCACAATTGTTAAATGAGATCACGTCTATAAATATAATAATAGCAACATTATAAGTGGAAGTTTCCATGCGTTCTTTAGCTTGTGATTACCACCCTTTATGTCAACCATGGACATCTCCATGTTCCAACAAGGAGGAATATCAAAGAGCTGGCTGTGGGTGCCTGCACTCCTTATTTGGTTTGCTTTTTTGAGTTGGCTGCAAGTTGCAGTTCCTGCAATAAATGTATTAATATTTTACAAGGTTTATATAGTGCCAACAGTTTGCCCAGGGCTTTACAAAGTAAGGAGAACCAGTACAGTTACAATACAATTCAATACATTAGGATTAGGATTAGGGGTGGACTGACAACTCATGGGGCCCCCGGGCAATAGGGGATCATGGGGCCCCTGTGTCCTTGCCCAAACTCAAAAAAGCATATGAAAAAGGTACCAGGGGCATCTCATGGGGCCCCCTACTGACCCCGGGCCCTAGAACAATGCCCGAGTTTCCAAATGATCAGTCCACCCCTGATTAGGATGATCCTGCTTACACTCTAAAATGAGTGCAAAGTGAAGCAAAAGGTAACAACTATGAGGGATGAATTAATAGAAGAAGTAGATGTACAGTTTTAGGTGGAGGCAGGATAGACAGACCTCTTTGAAAAGATCAGTTTTAGGCCTAGTTCACACTGGCATTGAGAGCAGGCGTTTGAGTGGTGTTTTTATTGCTCCTCCAATGCCTATGAAAATGATAATATGGACAACACACAGTGCTGCTCACATTATCAAAACATGAAGTGTTAGCATTTTGCTTCAAAATTGAATCCTCATGTCAAGTCTGGAGGAGTTAAAAGCTTTCAATGCCTCCGATTAAAGTTTAAGGTGATGCTCCGCAAATGCACTGGCAGGCGTTTGCAGGGTGTTTTCAGTGCAGTTGCAGCCCATTAATAACATTACAGTTTATTATAGGCATTTGTGGTGAGGTTTTAACACTTGTAAATCGTTTATAAAATGTTTCAAAACTGCTCATTGGGTATTTGGGCAACATTTTGTAACGCTTGTAAAATGCCAGTCTAAAGCCCATACTAAAGCTCATCAACACCTGTCTAACACCCATACTAAAGGTCATCAACACCTGTCTAACACCCATACTAAAGCTCATCAACACCTGTCTAACACCCATACTAAAGCTCGTCAACACCTGTCTAACGCCCATACTAGTGCTATAGGAGCGTTTGTTAAGAGTTAGAAATGTATTCAAGTGTGAACAAGCCCTTAGGTACTCCAGAAAGTAAACCTTTAGTTATCTCATCCAAATATTTTATTAGCTACTTTCATTAATATTTTTGGCTACTTAAGGTGAGCATTTATTGAAATTCAGCAACACCACTTTGTGCTTTAGAATAAATGACAAATTTTGGTTAATATGAGGTAAATACCAGAAATTCTGGGCCAAAAAATTTTGTAAATAGCTTCAGGACGAAATTACTAAAAAATGAATTTTTTTTCGAGAACATGGTAGAAAAGTATTACAGTCCACCACTAGGGGATGCCAGTGTTATTTAATTTGAGTGAAGCAAACTAAATTCCTTCATAGAATAAAATAAGCCGTAGCAAAACTGGTTTGGAATGACACAAAAAAATATTTATAGTAGTTTAAATTAATGACTGGATATTGTTAAATGTTTGTTGCTTTTCTTTTTAATGACAGTGTGTTATTTGTTTCTAGCAAGTCACAAGAAATGAAAGGTGACAATGAAAACAATTTCAGCACCCAGCTTTCTTAAAGCAGTATCACTAATCACCGTTTAGGTCTGCATTTTGCAGCACCATCCTCTAAGCCTCCTTTTCTAATTTTCATTCACTGAAATAGAGTGATTGTGTGATTGACATTTTTTAATTTAGATTTAGGTAAACTGTGCTTTCGTATAAGATCGAGGGCAGCCTTCTAAGCAATGGCTGAGTAGAGTATTTACAGAACTGGGGTCCCTGTTTCGAATCCTGGTCAGGAAATTATTTGTAGGGTGTTTACTTGTTCTCCCTGTACTTTAGGGGGTTTCCTCCACCACTCCGAAGACATGCTGGTAGGTTATGATAAGTGATACTAAAGGATACATTTTTAAAAAATAACAAACATGTTATAGTTACCTGCTCTGTGCAGTGGTTTTGCACAGAGCAGCCCTGATATTCCTATTCTTGAGTCCCCCGCCAATGCTCCCTCTCTCCCCTGGCTGAGTGCTCACATAGCAAGCCACTTGCTATGGAGGCACTGAAGCATGCTTTGAAACACAGAATGAGGCTCAGCCCTGCCTCCGCCTCTGCTCCCTCCTTACTGGCTGTGATTGACAGCACAGCAGTAGCTGTCTCTGAGCCAATGAGGAGGGAGAGAGCAGGGAGAGCCTCTGCTCTCATGCACATTACTGGATTGAGACTGGGCTCAGGTTTGCAAAAGGTGGGGCTTTGGAGCTGCACTCAGAAGGTTTTTTTACCTTCATGCATGAAGATAAAAAACCTTCAGCCTTTAGAACCACTTTGATTGGCTCCTATCCAAAATAGCCAGAGTATACTGTATATGTGCACATATGTATGCATGCAGGTGAGATAGGGTCCTCAGATTATAAGATCCTTGGGGGCAGGAACTGCAGCACTGCATACACTGTAGGCACTGTATAAAATATCTGTAATACATTACATTAATGTTATATCTCAATGCTGATTTATTTGAATGTATTCACTGTGGACTTTTGGGTTTTAATTTTTATTATTCATTTATTTATATGGTGAATAGTCTGAATCATGTATTTCATTCATTTTTAGTGATTTTATTTATTCATATTGTTTGCATATATTATATTATCAATCACTGTATAACATAGTTACATAGTTTGGCTGAACGAAGTCCATTCAGTTCAACCATAAATAATGCAACATTTTATATTACATAATATTAATAATATAAAATTATATTAATAGTGCTGAATCTGTAATGAAGTGTTATTAAAAATACCTTCCATAATTTACATTCAAATGTAACTTTCTACAACTGTTTCAAAGTTCTCTCCCTGCAACAGTACATTGCTGGTGTACAGAGCTTGGTTCCATGTTTTCCTGGATACTGTACAGAACAGAAAGTCTGGGTATTTCCTGCAAGACATCACTGATACAAATGCTGCTTCACCTGAACTATACAGTATATAATTTGGCCAATCAATACCATTATGATGCATTCTACTTTGACACGTACTGTACAGTACTTACTGGGTTTAACTGGTTCAGCGGAGAGATTTTTGCTTCCTTTAATCCCTCGTTGTCATAACCTTCTGGGTTATACTTTATCATTTAAGTTCCAAAGGTCTACACAAGGATATAATTTTATCAAGCTCAAAATGAAACACAAGTTGCTAAAAGAGTAAGACAAATACAACAAAAACCTGATAAAAGGAGCATTTAGGCCCCGCTTATCAATGGTCAATGAAGACAAAGAGATGATATACTTATTTAATACCTTCGTTTGCTCCCTGTATGCAAAGGAACATGGTGGTTTATATGTACAAGATGAGAATGATTTTTCAAGGCTAATTTACAAGTTATTGATAAAAAAGGGCATTTTTAGCTGGGCACTGCCATCCACTGTCAGGAGAATAAGTACAGGTGTGCTTAATATTAATAGGATGTACCCCTATTATTCAGTCCCAGAAATGTAACATTCAAATAAACACCAACACCAAAGAAAAGTCCTTTAACCACCTCGATACAGAGCACTTTTACCCCCTTCCTGCCCAGACCAAATTTCAGCTTTCAGTGCTCTTACGCTTTGTATGAGAATTATTCATGTAACTCATTCAGTCATGCACATTGTTCACAAAATGAAATGTTTGTCCTTTTTTCACATAAATAGAGCTTTTTTGGTGGTATTTTATCAGCACTGGCTTTTTTATTTTTTGCGCTATAAATGAAAAAATAACAAAATTTTGGAAAAAATCCCCACATTTTTCTTCGTTTCTGTTATAACATTTTGCAAATAAATATTTTTCTTCATAAATATTGGCCAAAATTTATACTGCTACATTGCTTTGGTAAAAATAACCCCAATCAGTGTATATTATTTGGTATGTGTGAAAGCTATAGCGTCTACAAGCTGTGGTACCAATCATTGAAAACTGGTCACACCTGATCACACCTGACGTACTGATGGCCTATCTCATTTCTTGAGACACTAACAAGCCAGGACAGTACAAATTCCACCCAAATGACCCCTTTTTGGAAAGTAGACATTCCAAGGTATTTATTAAGAGACATGGTGAGTTTTTGGAATTTTTTTTCCCACAAATCTTTCACACAATTGTCATATTAACAGGTTATTCCTCTTACATGGCATATGCATATTGGGCAACTACACCGCAAAACATATTCTGCTACTTCTTCTGAGTATGGGAATACCACATGTGTAAGACTTTTCCACAGCCTAGCCAATTTCCTGACTACCTATCACAATTTTGAAAGCAAACACCACAACATATATTCTATGAAGCATAATAAGGCTTTTGAACATGTAATTTTTTTCCACACGTTTTCATAAAATGTGGAAAGAAAATGAAAACATATTTTTTTTTTTCACAAAAGTGACCATTTATAAGATACAGTATTTCTAACACATAGAATTTATATACCAAGAATTACAACCCAAAATACATTCTTCTACTCCTACTGAGTATGGGGATACAATATGTGTAAGACTTTTCCACAGCCTGGCCACATACAGTGGTGTAGTCAGTTCATGTGGCAGGCAGAAGCATGGTTGATTAGTAGGCCAAGGTCAGATGGCAGCAGGAAGAAACATGAGGTTTAGGGTTTTCGGTCAGGTAATCCCTGGACACAGGGGTTGAGACTTCTTCCAACTCAAATCTCTTCGAAGCCTCTGATCTGCAGAACCTAATCTGAGAATTGAAAAACCTGGAGAAAGCCAAAAACGTATTTTTTTCCACCCAGAAAAACTATTTTGGGGCCCCTCACATACATGAGACCCCTGTGTTGTCTCTAATCCCACTAATACAGTGGCAGGGCAAAAGATCAGTTCAGGAGACAGGCAAAAAGCATGGTTGATTAACAGGCCGAGGTCAATTAATGTGGAAGGCAGAAACATGGTTGACAGTTCAAGCAGCAGGCAGAGTCATCATCAACAAACAGTCCAGGGTCAGTTCAGGCAACAAGCAGAGGCATTGTTGATAAACAGTCCAGGTCACACAGGGAAACAGCAGATAGTGCACACTGGAAAAATATCTTCACTTCACATATACTTCACTAATAGTGTAGTGATCTGTGATAGATCCAGCAGCACTCTCCAATACAGAGACCTGGCTGGGAGGGACATTGGGGACAGTAGAATCGGGTATCATGGCAAATTCTGTTACTGGAACATACACAACATTTTTGGGAGGTTTTGTTTGGATAAGAGGGAGGATATAGGGGAAATGCCTCTCATGGAGTCTGGTCACTGAATGAGAGCGAATTTGTTCAGGGGCATGGCCATATGGATAAAGAAGGGCTGTAACAATATCTTAGTATTTCAGGTAGGTTAGGGATCTTTGTGTACACTTAGAAAAGATGACATATGAATTGTACTGAGCTAACTGAAACAAGTAGATGGCGACATTTTTATACCAATAGATTGATCTGCTGGTGGCTTAATAGGGCTGTAACATCTGGTCGTTCATATCCACCTCCCTCATGAAGTGGTTATAGTCATGTATGTATTTTGGTTTATGAACTGGACCTTGTCTTGTTTGAAGTTCCACCGAGTTGTCATCAGGAACTAAGGAAAGGCTATAGACATCTCTTTTGCCTCTACACTGGCTATTTCCCTTCGCTTTAGTTTTGTGGTGACCAATATTTGTGGGAATCCCTTGCGGTTCGCTCGTGCTGTCCCACAGGCCACAGTTTTCTTTAGAAAGAGATGGCGGAATAGTGGGAGACTTGTGTAAAAATTATCTATATACAGATGGTAATGCTTTTGGAACAGTGGTTCTATAAGTTGCCAAATAATATTGACACTTGTCCCCATATAGTTAGGGCATCCAGGGGGATCTAGCTAGCTGTTCTTTCCCTCATAAATTTTGAAGTTGAAGGTATATTCCGTGGCCCTGTTGCATGCCTTGTAGAAGTTTACCCCATATTTAGCCCATTTGCTTGGGGTGTACTGTTTAATGCCAAGCCTTCCAGTGAACTGGACTAGGGATTCATCCACACAAATATTTTTGTTGTAAGTAAACATTTCCTTGAATGTACAGCAAAAAAAGTTGATTAGTGGACGAATTTTTAATAGTTTGTCATAATCAGGATGATTTTGAGGAGAGCAATATGTATTATTATTGAAATTTAAAACCTTATCATCTCATAGCGTGTTCTGGACATACAAGATGAATAGACTGGC
This sequence comes from Staurois parvus, assembly GCF_062004578.1. NCBI lineage: Eukaryota > Metazoa > Chordata > Amphibia > Anura > Ranidae > Staurois > Staurois parvus. The sequence continues at coordinate 57,413 of NW_028318539.1, read as the reverse complement.
ACATGGTGTATAGGTTGGGTAGACCAGTAGGCATGGCCTTCATTTTTTTTTTGTCAGTCCTATGTTCAGAATAAGCCCAAGAAAAATTTTTTAAATTCCTTCACAATGAGGGCTTTCCATACAAATGGGTGGGCATATGACGAATTGGGATTGCTGGCAATTTATTGGCTGGCATACAGATTACAATGCTACACAATGTAATTTAGCAGATTATCAGTCAAAAATAAATGAAAAAAATAAATTGGGGTAACATTTTCTGCTTGTATCTGAGGGTGTGGCTGTGCTGTAAAAGGGTGAATTATAGGTTCTGCCGAGTTAGCAGGAAGCCATGTGGGATATAAAAGCATGTCTGGGAGGTTAGTATGGGCCCTACCTCATTGTTGTGGATGGTACTCCCTGCTACTATTGCCTGGCCTATCATCTGGGGATGCAGCCCTGTCTGTACCCGCCACTGCACTAGGATTTACAGCGCTGCTGGTGGATGCCTGCCTATCTTCTGGGAGTGCTGCGCTGCTTGTACTTTCCACTGTGCTACTGGTGGATATCTGCTCCTCCTCAGATCTCCTGAACCTCTTTGTTTGGACTCTCTCCTCCTGAGAATCTGTTGCTGACCCACTGCTTTCAACTGGCTCATACTTGGAAAATGAGTCTGACAGAGAGAGTTCCTCGCTACTCTTGTCCGTGATACTTAGTATCTGGAAACCCTCCTCGCTGCTGTATAATTTTTTAGACATGTTGATGTTGATACTGCACTACTGATATTGCTGATGTTGATTTTGATGTTTACTAGTACACTGTCACAGATGTTAATCACTGGTACGCTGTTCCAGATGTGAATTTGACACTTGTACACTGTGACAGTTGTTGATCACTGGTACATTGTGACAGATGTGGATTTGACACTTGTACAATGTGACAGATGTTGATCACTGGTATGCTGTGGCACATGTGAATTTGACACTTATACACTGTGAAAGTTGTTGATCACTGGTACATTGTGACAGATGTGGATTTGACACTTGTACAATGTGACAGATGTTGATCACTGGTATGCTGTGGCACATGTGAATTTGACACTTATACACTGTGACAGATGTTGATCACTGGGACAGATGTGGATTTGACACTGGTACTGTGTGACAGATGTTGATCACTGGCACTCATGTGGATTTGACACTGGTACACTGTGACATGTTGATCATTGGTACTGATGTGGATTTGACACTGATACTGTGAGACAGATTTTGATCACTGATACTGATGTGGATTTGACACTGGTACTGTGTGACAGATGTTGATCACTGATACTGATGTGGATTTGACACTGGTACTGTGTGACAGATGTTGATAACTGATACTGATGTGGATTTGACACTGGTACTGTGTGACAGATGTTGATCTCTGATACTGATGTGGATTTGTCACTGGTACTGTGTGACAGATGTTGATCACTGGTACAGATGTGGGCATGACACTGTTACTGTGTGACAGATGTTGGTCACTGGTACAGATGTGGATTTGACACTGGTACACTGTGACAGATGTTGATCACTGGTACAGATGTGGATATGACACTGCTACTGTGTGACAGATGTTGGTCACTGGTACAGATGTGGATTTGACACTGATACTGTGAGGCAGATTTTGATCACTGGTACTGATGTGGATTTGACACTGGTACTGTGTGACAGATGTTGATCACTGGTACTGATGTGGATATGACACTGCTACTGTGTGACAGATGTTGGTCACTGGTACAGATGTGGATTTGACACTGCTACTGTGTGACAGATGTTGGTCACTGGTACAGATGTGGATTTGACACTGATACTGTGAGGCAGATTTTGATCACTGGTACTGATGTGGATTTGACACTGCTACTGTGTGACAGATGTTGATCACTGGTACTGATGTGGATATGACACTGCTACTGTGTGACAAATGTTGGTCACTGGTACAGATGTGGATTTGACACTGCTACTGTGTGACAGATGTTGGTCACTGGTACAGATGTGAATATGACACTGCTACTGTGTGACAGATGTTGATCACTGGTACAGATAAGGATACAACACTGCTACTGTGTGACAGATGTTGGTCACTGGTACAGATGTGGATTTGACACTGGTATATTGTGACCAGGGGCGGACTGACCATTTGAGCAGTCGGGCACTGCCCGAGGGCCCGGGGTCAGTAGGGGGCCCCATGAATGCCCCTGGTACCTTTCATAGGCTTTTTTGGGTGTGGTTTGAGTGTGCGCGAGGAAACAGGAGCCCCATGATTCCCTATTGCCTGGGGGCCCCATGAGTTGTCAGTCCGCCCCTGACTGTGACAGATGTTGATCACTGGTACATATGTGGATTTGACACTGATACTGTAAGAAAGATTTTGATCACTGGTACTGATGTGGATTTGACACTGATACTGTGAGGCAGATTTTGATCACTGGTACTGATGTGGATTTGTCACTGGTACTGTGTGACAGATGTTGGTCACTGGTACAGATGTGGATTTGACACTGGTACGCTGTGACAGATGTTGATCATTGGTACATATGTGGATTTGAGGACTCTGAAGAAGAGGCAAGTCCTCGAAACATGTCAGCCTATTGGATGTCTACACTCCCTATTGCGGACTGTTACTCAGCACCGTGTTGACCCAGCTGTCCTTTTATGACGTGCCTTGACTTTATTGTCGTTTGTGAGTACAACACCTACTTTATTTCTTATTAAACATTTTTTATGGTAATGTACTAGGCCTGTGCGCCTTCTGTTTGTTTCTTTCCTCATTCAGTATATTTGGATTTCCCCAGTCTATTGAGGGCAGCAAGGTGTGCATGTTCCAGGACATTCTTAATGTGGTTGTAGCCTGCATCGAATCCATCCCAAAGCGCAAGAGCATTTGTGTTTGCTGATTATATGTGGATTTGACACTGGTACACTGTGAAAGATATTGATCACTGGTACAGATGTGGACTTTACACTGGTACTCTGTGACAGATGTTGAGCACTGGTACGCTGTGACACATGTGGATTTCACACTGGTACTCTGTAACAGATGTTGATCACTGGTACAGATGTGGAAGACAACTGGTACACTGTGTCAGACGTGAATCACTGGTACAGATGTGGATGACCATTGGTACATTGTGACAGATGTGGATCATTAGTACAGATGTGGATGATCATTGGTACACTGTGACAGATGTGGATCATTAGTACAGATGTGAATGACCACTGGAACACTGTGACAGACATGAATCACTGGTACAGATGTGGATGACCATTGGTACATTGTGACAGATGTGGATCATTGGTACAGATGTGTATGATCACTGGTACACTGTGACAGATGTGGATCATTAGTACAGATGTGAATGACCACTGGTACACTGTGACAGAGGTGGATCACTGGTACAGATGTGGATGACTACTGGTGCACTGTGACAGATGTGGATCACTGGTACAGATGTGGATGACCACTGGTACACTGACAGACGTGGATCACTGGTAGTGGATGATCACTGAGACATATGTTTTTGACATTGTAACAGATGTGTGGGGGGGACACTCTGTGAGTGATCTGGGTAGTGTAGTGCTTGAAAACTCACCGTTCACTTTGCTGGCAACACAGATCAGTTCTGCTTCTCCTCATTGGCAGGCTCTGTGTGAGGAGAAGCAGAGCCAAACAACTGACAGGCAGCCATGTTTACATTACATGATGGCTGTGATTGGACACAGCCATCATGTGATCAGAAGGGCCAATCACAGAGCCCTTCTGCTGAGCGGTGTTGCGCTGTGTCCAGAGGACACAGGCACACCGAGAGTGCACAGCTGTGTGACCACACGGCTGCACCTGCCCATGTTCTGAGTGACGGAAAGGAATGTCCCCTCAGAACGGCAAAGCTCCCACCTGGCCATTTAAGTGCAGTGGTCAGGTGGGAAGTGGTTAATAAAAATACAATAAAAAGAAGTTTAAACAATGTTCCTCAATGTAAATTTATTGACACATGACCTGAAAAAGTTTGACCATCGCCATGATGACCTGCTGCCCAATAATGCTTCCAAATCAAACTCCCACTGCAAATTATATAATCCCCAGCACTGCAGTAAAGCAACAACAGCTCAGGGGACCCTGGGTGTCATCACTGACCAAATGTGGCCATGACTATAATTGGCCATGTTTACATCCTAGCAGTCAGTATGTTTGGCCCTTTGCTGAACTGCTAATAGGATGGATATGGGTCATACTCATGTTCAACTTGAATCTTATTCCTACTATTTAATGAAAGATTTGCCATTAAACAAATGTGTGCAAAAAGGAATAAAGGTCTTAACTCACTATCTGAGCACCTGTGTATTGTAGAAAAGATATTTGAAGAGTTGGTCATGGACCACATACAAGAATATGTGCTAGAAAATTCTGTAGAATTTATGAAAGAGGTTGACAGATTTACTTTTAAATGAGGATTTAAGCAGAAACTTGGGCAGAGGTTTGGCTGCAGATGTAGAAAATGTAAACTTTGCTGAAGTATTTGACTTGGCTACTCAAACACACCTAATATGTAAAATGATGTTTAATTGCTTGGAAAATTAATTATGTTAAGTGCTAGAAAACTGCTTTAAAGATAGCATTTAGAGAATCCTGATGAAAAAACTGGTCATTACTAAAATGGAGCCTGTGGAGATTTTCAAGTTTGAAAAACAGGTGCCTAGTGTATAGTTCTATTTTTGTTTAAGGAAATATGTCAGAACAGTAGTTACTTGTCACCGTTAAGCTCCCATTACAGTGCTGTAGCTTGTCATTGCCTTATTCCTAGAAGTAGTGCTAGTTCTAGGGCAAGAAAAATGTCTACAGCATCATCTATAGTGAATCCATAATAAGCACTAATTATATGGTGTCAGGGTGCCTTCATTGCTGGATGAGAACCTCAGATATGACTTTAATAAAATGTTGTGGTTTTGGTTCTATTATGGGAAAATATGTTCATTAGGTGGTGTGTTTCAGGATGCAGGATGTTATTAGTCATACAGGCTTGTAAGCAGGCCCCTAGCTACTCCTTGTGGCTGAACAGCTAGGACTCTACTTTTAAACATGGCTATCCAGGCTATCTTCTGCACTCTGAATCTGCCCAAGCCCTTGCAGACCTGCCTGTCTGCCAAACATGTGCGTGGATGGTGCACCTGATCTATGTCTATAAAAGCCCCCAAACGCCTGGAACACTTCGTGCAGGGCCCTGCAGTTTCAGTGTTTTCAATTAGGCCTCTGGAAGGTCAGCTGAACACCCAAGGCCCATGAGATATGGGGGAATTGTTCACCTTCGATGTGTCCGTCAGGGGGGGGGGGTCCTCATTCAACACCAGGAGGGAAATCCCTTTCCATAACCACCACAGCTTCTGGGCTAATCAGGCTTGTACTACTTACTCAAAGATGTTCCATTTCCAGGAATTTATGTATGCCTCTTACAGTGAAGGAAATAAGTATTTGATCCCCTGCTGATTTTGAATGTTTGCCCACTCACAAAGAAATTATCAGTCTAAAAATCGAATGAAAGGTGTATTGTATCATTAAGAGACAGAATAGTAACAGAAAACTCAAAAGAAATGCATGTCTAACAAATTATGCACTGATTTGCATGTTCATTAGGGAAATAAGTATTTGATCCCCTATCATTCAGCAGGAGTTCTGGCTACCAGGTGTCTTTCATACAGGTAACAAGCTGAGATTAGAAGCAGTCGCTTAAAAACCCTTGTTTCCTGTGCTACTGGGACAATAGGGTTACATTAGAACACTGGGTTAAAAAGAACTGGCCACCAAGAATCAGTTTGACACCTGGTGACAAGAACATCAAGAATGAGCCTCTGGTTGATAGGAATAAAATTTTAGTTCCCCCACTGCACATAAAACTTGGGTTAATGAAGAAATTTGTCAAAGCTCTTGATCACACTGGAGACTGCTTCAGCTATATATTTTCAACCTTTTCAAGCCTCAGTGCCGAGAAGAAAAAGGCAGGAATATTTGATGGCCCTCAAATAAGAACACTCATCAGGGATCCACACTTTGTTACAACAATGACTGCGGCAGAGGCTAGAGCTTGGAATGCATTCTCTGATGTGGTGCAGAATTTCCTTGGGAACAGGAAAGCGGACAACTATCGAGAGATTGTGGAGGAGCTGCTCTTGAGTTTCCAAGCACTTGGATGTAGAATGAGCATCAAGGTTCACTACTTACATCACGTCACTTGGCCCAGTTTCCAGAGAACATGGGTCAAGTGAGCGAAGAGCAAGGTGAACGCTTTCATCAAGATATTAAACTTATGGAAGAACGTTGCCCAGGCCGATGGCACTCAAACATGATGGCAGATTACTGCTGGTCCTTGATAAGAGACATTCCACAAGCTGTACATTGGAGATCATCAAAGAAGAGGTTGTTTCTGCAGATGTAATATCACTATTGTGAATTACCTTCTTGTACATATTTTTCTTATCTTCACAATTCAATTCTTACATGGTAATATGCATTCACTCACATTGATATGCAGTCACTCACAACTTTGTGCTACGGCTCATTAAAAGTTTGTTTCATTATTATTGTATATTGTATCTTATCTTATTCTTGTATGTATGCCTGTATAGCTATTCGTATATGAGCATAACTTTGCTGTTTTTATTGAAAATGCAATATTTGATATCTCTAAAACCTGACGTGATAGACTAAAATTTATGCCAGATTTGGAATCAGCACCCCAAAATGACCTTAAAACCATTGTAATACCTTATGGCAGAAAAAGTGTGTTGACCAGTGATTCGAATTTGAGTAAATTTGTGATTTAAATTGAATTTGTAATTGTAACAGTCAGTTCAATTCCACAATCTTATGCAATTCTTAGGTTTGAAAAATTCAGGGGCTGACACGTTTTTCATTATTTATTCCCCTGCTTCCGATATACAGTATATAGAATCCTTCAGAATGGTTACAATATTTGAATAATGAATCTACCCGAAATATTGAAGCTGAAAACTAATATAAAGCAATCTTCTGAAAAAATGTCAACATTTTTCAAATCCACCTGGACCAATGAATATACAAAACGAGTTCCAAAGAAATGAAACAAATTCTGAAAATGAATCAATTCAACATAATGAATGTGATGAATAAAAAATCTTCAATGAATGAATGCATCCAAAACAAAACAAAAACTTTCTGGTGTGTACATGCCTACTACAGATGGGATGATTCCTTACATGAATGTGAAAAAAAAAAAAATGTAAATGTAGCCAATGGTCTCCTGACTTTTATTTATAGTCATACTTTAAAAAAGGATTTCTGTGTCTATTCTTTAGAGACCCAAGTAATTTTAAAGACATCTACTACCCAGGTGTCATTGCTATGGTCTAAATGTAATTTCATTTAATTTGTCCACCTGCTGATAAGATCTTATTAAATGAAGTTATAATTCTTGCCATATAAACCTAGTTATCTGTAATTGTATTCTTTTGGCACCCTGGGCGAAAAGAATACATTCAGCCAAATGACTAAAAAACAAGAGCTCAACAAAACCTTCATATCCCTACACTAAACTGATAACATAATAATAGTTAACTTGGCAGATGTGCATGCAGAGTTGCCTTGTTGAATTTCATACACATGATATTTTCTACTAGTTTTAACTTCTGGATGAATACAAATTCTCCATATGCACTTCGTCTCTTTTAATCAAGCAGATATATTTGCTGTTCAGTTTATAGCCTGTACAACATGTTTTTTTATCAAGAGGTTTACAAGTATAAACCATTTTTAAAATTTGTATAAATTAAAAATAGAAATGTTATAGATATATTTTTTGGTTCTTTGTGTATGATTGCACCTTTCAAATCCCCATTTTTCCGTGGTCTCAACCCCCCCCCCCCCGCCTTAAGGGGAGGTAAGGTTACAGAGCATACTACTTTGTAACTTCTGAATAAGTCTACGGGCTTGGAAAAATCCATATGCAAATGGATAGAAAACTGGCTGAAATATCATATTCAGAGAGTAGTGGTTAATGATTCATACTCTGAATGGTCTAGGGTTGTCAGTGGTGTACCCCAAGGTTCAGTGTTAGGACCCTTACTTTTTAATACATTTATAAACGATATAGGGTCTGAGATTAAAAATCCCATTTCAGTCTTTGCCGATGACTCCAAGCTGTGCAGTGGAATAGTGTCCTTACAGGATGTCTTACAAGCCGACCTCAATGCACTATTTAATTGGGCAACTATGTGGCAAATGAGGTTTAATGTTGATAAATGTAAGGTTATGCACTTGGGGGCTAAGAATATGCATGCATCATACATACTAGGGGGAGTACAACTGGGGGAATCAATGGTGGAGAAGGATCTGGGAGTTCTGGTAGATCACAAGCTTAATAATGGCATGCAATGTCAAGCTATGGTTTCTAAAGCGAGCAAAATCCTCTCTTGTATTAACAGAGGTATAGACTCCAGAGAGAGAGATATCATATTACCCCTGTACAAATCATTAGTAATACCTCATCTGGAATATGGAGTTCAGTTTTGGGCACCAATTCACAAAAAGAACATTGGGGAACTGGAGAAAATACAGAAAAGGGTAACCAAACTGATAAGAGGCATGGAGGAGCTCAGCTATGAGGAGAGATTAGAGGAACTGAATTTATTCTCTCTTGAGAAGAGGAAATTAAGATGGGATATGATCAACATGTATAAATACATCAGTGGTTCATATAGTGAACTCGGTGTAGAGCTATTCACCCTGAGGTCATCACAGAGGACAAGGGGGCACTCTTTACATCTGGAGGAAAAGAAATTTAATCTCCAAACACGGAAAGGTTTCTTCACAGTGAGAGCTGTGAAAATGTGGAATAGACTCCCTAAAGAGTTGGTTTTTGCCAGCTCAGTGGATTACTTTAAATAAGGCCTGGATTGTTTCTTGGATACACATAATATAACTGGATACTAACATTTATAGGTAAAGTTGATCCAGGGAATATCCGATTGCCTCTCAGGGGATCAGGAAGGAATTTTTTTCCCAGCAGGAGCAAATTGGATCGTGCTTTGCTGGGTTTTTTTGCCTTCCTCTGGATCAACTGTGAATATAGGATTATAACTTTTTTTTTTCCCTATGGTTGAACTGGATGGACTTTTGTCTTTTTTCAGCCAGACTAACTATGCACAGTGAGGAACAGAAGTATTTGAACACCCTGCAAGTTCTCTCACTTAGAAATCATGGAGGGGTCTGAAATTCACATTGTAGGTGCAGTCCCACTCTGAGAGACAGAATGACAAAAAAAAAATTCAGGAAATCACATTGTATGATTTTTAAAGAATTTATTTGTCTTGCACTGCTGAACATAAGTATTTGAACACCTAAGAAACAGCAAGAATTCTGGCTCTCAAAGACCTGTTACTGTGCCTTTAAAAAGTCCACCTCTACTCCACTCATTAATCTAACTTAGTAGCACCTGTCTGAGCTCTTTAAAGACACCTGTCCATCCCACAGTCAGTCAGACACCAACTACTACCATGGGCAAGACCAAAGAGCTGTCAAAAGACACCAGAGACAAAATTGTGGACCTCCACAAGGCTGGAAAGGGCTACAGGGCAATTGGCAAGCAGTTTGGTGAAAATAGATCAACTGTTGGAGCAATTGTTAGAAAATGGAAGAGGCTAAAGACAGTCTCCCTCGGACTGGGGCTCCATGCAAGATCTCACCTCGTGGGGTATCACTGATGATAAGAAAGGTGAGGAATCAGCCGAGAACTACAAGGGAGGAGCTGGTCAATGACATGAAGAGAGCTGGGACCACAGTTTCAAAGGTTACTGTCGGTAGAACACTACGCCGTCATGCTTTCAAATCATGCATTGCAAGGAAGGTTCCCCTGCTCAAGTCATCACATGTCCAGGCCCGTCTGAAGTTTGCCAATGACCATCTGGATGATCCAGAGGAGGCATGGGAGAAAGTCATGTGGTCAGATGAGATTAAAGTAGAACTTTTTGGTCTAAACTTCACTCGTCATGTTTGGAGGAAAAAGAAGGATGAGTTGCATCCCAAGAACACCATCCCTACTGTGAAGCATGGGGGTGGTAACATCATGCTTTGGGGGTGCTTTTCTGTGAAGGGGACAGGACGACTGCATTGTATTAAGGAGAGGATAAATGGGGCCATTTTTTGTAAGATTTTGAGCAACAACCTCCTTCCCTCAGTCAGAGCATTGAAGATGGGTCGTGGCTGACTCTTCCACTATGACAACGACCCAAAGCACACAGCCAGGATAACCAAGGAGTGGCTCCATAAGAAGCATATCAAGGTTCTGGAGTGGCCTAGCCTGTCTCCAGACCTAAATCCAATAGAACATCTTTGGAGGGAGCTGAAACTCCGTGTTGCTCAGTGACAGCCCCGAAACCTGACAGATCTAGAGGAGATCTGTGTGGAGGAGTGGGCCAAAATCCCTGTTGCAGTGTGTGCAAACCTGGTCAAGAACTACAGGAAACGTTTGACCTCTGTAATTGCAAACAAAGGCTTCTGTACCAAATATTAACACTGATTTTCTCAGGTGTTCAAATACTTATGTTCATCAGTGCCAGACAAATAAATTCTTTAAAAATCATGCAATGTGATTTCCTGAATTTTTTTTTTTAACTTCTGTCTCTCAGAGTGGGAATGCACCTACAATGTGAATTTCAGACCCCTCCATGATTTCTAAGTGGGAGAACTTGCAAAATCGCAGGGTGTTCAAATACTTCTGTTCCTCACTGTAACTATGAATAAATAATTTACTGTATATAAGAATATACTATAGCACAAACAAACTGTTGTGTGTGACTCTGGAAAGTTTAGTTACAATATTCATTCAGCCTGGGTTCACATATGTGCGATGCGGTATGTTGCATGTAATTCGCACAGGAACCGCACTACATTCCTGTGCAAATCACATGCGATCTGTGTGCGGTACGATTGGAGCCATACATTTTATATGGCTCTATTCGAACTACACCCGCATCAAAAAACGTGCAGGACCCTTTTTTGGGTCCGCACTAGAATCGGATAGCTCAGGTTTTCACACCTATGCAATCCAATTCTGCACATCGCACCACATTTTGTGGACCGATTTCAGGGTTCTGTTAACTTAACATACACACCCACAGCGGTTCTGATGCGGTGCGAAATTCGTACTGAAAACGCTGCGAATTCCGCAACCCATCAGTGTGAACCAGGGCTCAGTCTACAAGACGTAAAGAATACTGGGGCTAATACTGAATTCTGCATTAAAGTTGCTACCCATATGAACCCACAAAAATAATTATCTCATTAACTTGTTCAGTCTGTATGTGTTGCTCTTGCCTTATTTTTTATTTTCATAAATCATCACTGCTATTTTTATCGAGAAAGAAAATTGCCTTGGATAGTTTATTTTTATGAAATACAATATAAATATTTTTGCTAAGCAGTAGTTAAATGGAATAAAAACATAAAAAAAGTTGAATTGTATATTGATACGAAATGCAGAATGGAGAAATCTGTTGCATATGTATAAGGATTTTCATGCTGTCCTGCTGCTTTGTTGCTCATTTCATTTTTTGAAAAAAAATATGACATAGCATAACAATTCTGTCATCCATTCTGTCTGTTTTTCTTGGTGATGGGGATAGTTTATAGTCTAGATATCATACAAGGACTATTTGAGCTGCCAATATCTAAATACCATGAACACATGGTAATTCACAATGATTGAAGGCTTAATTAAAAAGAGATGTAGTGTGTAGTAAGATTTTCCCTGTGCCTCTTATCAAAGTTCAACAGCACTGCCGAATGGTTTTACTTGCACAATCAACATCATCACTTAGTGATGAGTTATGAAGTGTTTCTGAAGGAATAATTAACCAATTGCCACAAAACCAAAATAAGCTTCACTTTAATTTATAAGGTGTCCAAACATAATTCTCACAGTTTGTCTTCAACAGTGGATAATGTTGGAAGAACTTCAATATTTCTTCTTAACAGCATATCCCTATGTAGAGATTTAACAAAATGAAAATGTTTTGGTTGTGGCAAAATAAAATAAATATAAATGGCCAATGACCATGCACACTAAACTACTATGGTCATTAACTAGTTCCAGTCCAGGCCAATTCTGACATTCTTCTTTTAGGGCTCATGTACACTGCAGCTGATAAACTCACGTTTAGGAGCTGTTCAGAGTTTTTTTCAGCAGCCCCTGAACTCACCCTAATGTTTTCCTATGTGTCCATGTACACATCTTCGTTTACAGACGTTTACAGGCATTTGAGTTTCAATCGTTTTTTTTTAACGCAGAATCGCATTTATAAGTGTTTGCGTTTGAAATTGTTTTTTTTAACTCTTCCAGTTCCCAATGCTGTCCAGAGCCTTTTTTCATCATGAAAAATGCATGCAAAGCATTTTCAAGGTACTCAGATGGACAAAACGCTGAACACAGGATGTTCCTTTCAAGCTTGTCACACATTGTAATGACCAATTCACACCTCAGATCTCTCCCACCCTTGGAAACAAAAGATATGTTATTGACCATTCACACCTCAAACTCCTCATGAAGACCCCCTGCCAGGTGGCCTTAATGACTCACTCCACCAGACACCTTCCCACCCTTGGAAACAAAAGAAATGTTAATGAGCAATGCACACCTAAGCTAATCTCAACACCTACTGCTGACTCTGCTTCTACTCTCTGTATTTCTATGAAACAGTCTGAAATAATTAATAATTTACCACTTTTTAGTGCATTCTGGGCATTTGGGAGGTTCTCCTATGCTTATCTTTAAAAAGCGCTTCTAAACGTAAACGTACATAAACACGTTATGCAAATGAGGCTAAACAGACATTTTTTAACCTACGTTTTTCAGCAGTCATCTTCCATCGTTCAGAAGTGTCCAGTGTACATGGAGCCTTAAATGTAAAAATCAGCATTTTTTTTTACTAGAAAACTACTTAGAACCACCAAACATGGTTATTTTTAAAGAAGAAGCCCTAGAGAATAAAATGCTGGGTGTTGCATATTTTTATGTCATACAATATTTTTCAAATTCAAATGCTTTGGAAAAATACACTTTAATGATTTTTAATGCACAAAAACACAATATAATACCCAATTGTTTGGTAAAATATAGAAGATAATGTTAAGCTGAGTATATAGATACCTAACATGTCATGCTTTAAAATTGGGTCATCCGTGGAACAGTGCCAAACTGCTGAACCTAAAAATCTCCTTAGGCGACATTTTAAAGGATTTTACAGGTTACCAGTTTAAAGTTACACAGGAGGTATGGAGCTAGAATGATTGCTCTCACTCTAACTTTCGCAGCAATACCTTACCTATGTGGTGCAGCCACCGTTTACATATGTGTGCAGGACCTACGTGAACGTTCGCATTTAAGCATGAGCATGGGAAGTGGGTTGGTGGGGATGGGGTGTTTTTTTTTTAATTTAATTTAATTTTTTTTTTTTACATTGTACCTTGTTTTTTTTTTGGATCAATTTTATTGCTATCAAAAAGGTTGAACGACATCCCTTGTGATACAATGAGCTGTGACAGGTCCTCTTTAAGGAGAAATCTGGGGCCGTTTATAAACGGCCTAAGGTCAGGAAGTGGTTAATATCATTCATTTGTAATTACAGCATTGGTTAAATGTACTTTTACAAGGCTGTGATATAGAGCAGCGGCTCTCAATCAGGGATAAATTAGCCCCTCAGGGTTTAAAAGCAGTATAGCTGTTCATTAATGGGCTGAAAAAGAGGACTTTTGATTGTTTTTAACAGCTCACAAAGGCAACTATGTGGACTTAAAACCAAATAAACCTTGTGCTCAATGTATAAAAAAAACACAAACCAGGAAGCTGCACATAAAAAGTATTTCAATACCAAGGAGAAGATCCTTTCTTCCCCTGATGCTGTGCGGGTTGTGACAAAATGTGTAGGGTAGAGATGTGCTTGGTGACGTCATCACGCACGACGGTTGCATCTCAGCGGAGTGTTGTATATGCTTGTTATACCGAACATTCGTTTAATAAAATATACAGGTATGTATTTTTAATTACAACACTATGAAGTTTGCTCTTATTTCTTCCCTTCCATGGTATATGTGATCTGGTTAGACTTCTTACTGAGTATATTGCTGCTGGATGGCTTGCTTGGTGTGTGGTGGTACCACATGATATACATCTTATGAGCATTTGATTTAATATAATTTGAGATCATATACGTCTGGCAAGAAGATTTTTGATACACTGGGCTGGTAAGATACACAGATGGGGACACGCTTTGGTGGAATGATTTCTGTTATTTTCATTGACCTATTATTGGTGGTGGACTGCACTCAAGGATTTTGCACTCAAAGGGACATGCACATTATGTGATATGTGTGATAATTCATTGGTTTTATTTGCAAAGTATTTTTTTTTGCTTTTCCCTCTTGGACTGTTACTTCTCCTAAAGAGAGGGACATTTTTTCTATTTATGTTTATTTTGTGATTTCTTTGTGTATTATTTTTTACATCACGCTGATGGAGTTTTATATCTCATTAATTTAAAGGGAATGCAAACTTATATGTTGTAACTATGTGGACTTTCCTGTACCCCTTCCTGATCTCTAATAAAAGGGAATGCTGTTAGTAAAAGAATGGATTTAAATGAGTTCATGAACAATATTGGGATATCATGGATCTTAGTTTGGGAAGTCCCCAAGTTCTAATTTGAAACCATTCTTCTTAAAGTATGTAGTATGTTTTTTGAGGGGGAGGTTTCTTTCCACACACAGTATATTTAACTGTGTAGAATGAAGGGTTAAGAACTATACATACAGGGTTTGCCAGGAGAGAACTATAAATAAATGTCTTCCTATAGTTCCAAGGAGCAAAAAACATAATGCATACCCTATTCTGTGTGTTCTTTCAGGAAGCTCTGCTAGCCGCTAGCAATGTTATCAAGACAATTCTTGCTAATAATCATGGTCCACTGGAATCCTTAGGGTTTGTACACATGGACATTTGTTTCCTTCAAAACTGTTTTTATCCCCATAAAATCAATGGGGATGCAAAAGTACATCAAAACAGCTCAGTTTGAGGTTAGCTTGGCAGCTGTTCAAACTCATCTTAAAATCAAGCTGAATCACCCGAAAGCATGCTACATTAGCCCATCTACACAAACCCTTGTAGTCTCATAGGTGCTCTGCTATAGAGCTCAGCCAATGAAATAGCTAGCACTCATAGCACTATAAGGAGGGCAGTTACAACTGAAATTCGTTAGCCCAACACCTTTTGTTTTAGAATGTGGCCGATAAAGATTTGCATTTTTTTGGATCTCACAGAGTAGCCAGCTTGAACTTAATAAGAAACATGAAAATGAAGAGATGCCGAAATGGGTGGTCAAACTGTTTGCAAACAATCTTGGAACCCACAAAGATGACACTGGGACTTTTTTTGGGACCCTGACCCAGAAGATAAAAACATCTAGTCAAATATAGTCAAATAAAATATATGTGAAAAACAGTTATATTATAACATTGGAATTTATCTTTTCATTTATACACTATATTGCCAAAAGTATTGGGACACCTGCCTTTACACGCACATGAACTTCAATAGTATCTCAGTCTTAGTCTGTAGGGTTCAATATTGAGTTGGCCCACCCATCTCAGCTTCAACTCTTCTGAGAAGGCTGTCCACAAGGTTTAGGAGTGTGTCTATGGGAATGTTTGACCATTCTTCCGGAAGTGCATTTGTGAGGTCAGGCACTGATGTCGGATGAGAATGCCTGGCTTGCAGTCTCCACTCTAATTCATCCCAAAAGTGTTCTATCTGGTTGAGGTCAGAACTCTGTGCAGGCGTGTCAATTTCCTCCACCCCAAACTTGCTCATCCATGTCTTTATGGACCTTGCTTTGTGCACTGGTGCACAGTCATTTTGGAACAGGAAGGGTCATCCCCAAACTGTTCTCACAAAGTTGAGAGCGTGAAATTGTCCAAAATGTCTTGGTATGCTGATGCCTTAAGATTTCTCTTCACTGGAACTAAGGGGCCAAGCCCAACCCCTTAAAAACAACCCCACACCATAATCCCCCCTCCACCAAACTTTTCACTTGGTACAATGCAGTCAGGCAAGTACCGTTCTCCTTGCAACTGCCAAACCCAGATACCTTCATTGGATTGCCAGACAGAGAAGCGTGATTGGTCACCCCAGAGAACACGTCTCCACTGCTCTAGAGTCCAGTGGTGGTGTGCTTTACACTACTGCATCTAATGCTTTGCATTGCACTTGGTAAAGTAAGGTTTGGATGCAGTTGTACAGACATGGAAACCCATTCCATAAAGCACTGTGCGCTTCAGCATGCGTTGACCGCACTCTGTCATTTTATGTGGCCTACCACTTCGTGGCTGAGTTGCTGTTGATCCTAGTTGTTTCTACTTTGTTATAATACCACTAACAGTTCACCCTAGAATATTTAGTAGCAAGGAAATTTCACGGATGGACTTATTGTACAGTTGGCAACCTATCACGGCACCACGCGTGAATTCACTGAGCTCCTGAGAGCGACCCATTCTTTCACAAATGTTTGTAGAAGCAGTCTGCATGCCTAGGTACTTGATTTTAAACACCTGTGGCCATGGAGGTGATTGGAACACTTGAATCCAATGACTTGGAGGGGTGTCCCATTACTTTTGCCAATATAGTGTATAGTCATTGTCTTTTACTGTTTACAGTAAGAGAAAATCAATAATACACAGTATCATACACAACATGCAGTATCCAGTTACTGTAGTTTTAGCATTACATGCTACTAGTCTGTGCCTAGTTCCTGCAGCTAGGTATTTATATGGATTTGATTAAAATACCACATGCCCAACATATACCTGAACAGTGAACGGACACCAGCATACCTACTACATCAGATCTGCAACTAAAAAATGGGGAAAAAAAGAAAGAAAACACACTAAAACAATAGCAACAGTTTTAATGCCTGCAGTAGGCTTATGGTGGAATAACTTCATAGGGTTAACATAGCAATTTTGGAGTTATCCCAGACAAGGTTATAGGTGGTTATCACATCAAACTTTCTCTCCCAACATGCACCTCATCATAACCAAGGCATTCATGTTACCTTTTATCAGTCATGGGATTCTTTACTTCTTTATCATTTTGCCTTCTCGCTGCACCATTACCAAGGGATGGTGTACTACACATTTGTACAGCACATCTCTGAAGTTCAGAGGATTCCCTGCACTTTGATTAAGATACATTCAGCTTGCTACCCATATACTTTAGATGGTTGTCTTCTGACCTGGCCAATTTTAGGGCACCTTTGGATTAAAATAGATATCTCTCCCCAAGTACCCAATGTGAAGTTATTACAGATAATCAGCGAAAAAGAGCGTGACTTGGGTACAGCTGGTTCAATTTTATTCCTAGAGAATAGAACTACAGCAACATTCAGACTTACATTTTGCATAATTATAAGCAAAACAGTTTGTGTTTGGTATTCTTGCTGTAGTGATATTTTCAGCATATTCTTTGTGATGTTAAAACATAAATCAGCAGGCTCTCTGTAGACAGCACTATACGGTGCTTATTTTGTGGTTTAGTGTTTTATGTTACATGAGCCAGGGAAGTCTCCAGGGCACGACCACTGCCTTCAGATCTGTATTATAGAGATATAAAAGTTTTTGTCCTTTCCTTCCCCATGTGCAAATTACACATCAAACTTAATCTACCAGCCAATGTATTCCCAACAATGTAACAATTTGTCAAGTCCTTTGCCCCATACAAGTGCTCAGCAAAGTCTAGTAAACACCTCAGCATTTTATAATTTGCAAATGAGCCTGCATGTTTTTTTTTCCACAGCTTGTTAAAAAAGTAAACTTTACAAAGTTTGTCCAATTTGCGGCAGATCATAAATATTAGATGACAAACTTGCAGAGTTTCCAAATATATGCACTGCTTATTTTCTGTTTTGTGTTCTGTGTTCTATTTTTTAACAAAAATAAATTTAAATGCAAGAACCACTTATCACCTTGAAAAGTTTCTTGAACTGAAAACTGAATATAATAGAAACGCAATGAGAGCTATGTGTATTAAAGGATATGTTCAGTTTATATTCTTTAACATGTAACAACAAAGCTTGTGTCAAATAATTGAGTTCCAATTCAGGCAAAGGCATGTTCAATGGAAAGAATTGCAATTATTTTGATAGTTAAGGATCTTATAGGACTAGCATAATTGATTTATAATTAATTAAAATATACAATAGGAAATTGTGACTCTCTCCTTCACCTTCCCTGGTACTGGACCCACCCTCACCAGTTCCACAGCACCCCTTACCTGCAGCATGCTTGATGGCTTTCCTTCTCACCCTCCTTCCAGCTTTTGCCACTGCAGGGGAGCCTCAGGGGTCCACTAATAATGATTTTAGTGTATTTTTTTAGCAAAAATATTGTTTTGATAAACATTTGTGTGAATATCACTAAACCTAGAAAATAAGTAGTAATCTATTTTGATTCTACTAGTCCTTTGCTTTCAGAAAATGTATGCTTTGGTGTGTCTTTAGCAACTCTGAAAGCTGTAAGTGAAAAATTAAAAGACAATGGGAACATTGCAAAAATGGTCTGGCCACCTGAGTTTCATAAGTGGAGCACAGTGCCTGGCAGCAAATGGGTTAAGTGTAGGAAATAATCTCATATGGTGACCTTTCCACGCTCTACACCTAAACCCTATAAGCAGCCAACACTCCAAACATTACAAAACTGATACAATAAAAAAAGTAATTCTTGTATAGCGCAGTGATCAATCATACAACTAAATATAAATGCAGTGCAAAGTACCAAACTATCAAAAAGAAAGTGCATACAGTAATAGTGTGCTTAAATATCTAAACACATTTTAGAGCCACAAAAGCCATAAAAAAGTCCATCAATGTTAGTGAAGATACATAAAAACTGTAAGTGTCCACACAGTTTTCCAAAAAAGAGTGTCCTTGCATCAACTCCATCAAAATGTGAGCACACCTTCATGTCATTCTATAGGACCAATGCTCTTACAGATTATTTGTATCTTCACTGACACTGATTGACTATTTTTGTAAGACTTTTGTGGATCTTGTTTAACCCCTTGACGCCGACGTAACACAAATATGCGGCCTTACGGAACTGGGCTTTTTTCAGTGGGGCCGCATATTTGCGTACCTGTCTTTGTGCAGGGAGCACGGTGCACTCCCAGCACAAAGACCATGGCACGCCCGACAATCGGGACCCGGGACTCCCGATTCCGAGTCACATGATCGCTGTGATAGCCTCTGATTGGCTATCACAGTGATCAGTCACTGTACAACCCGGCCCCCTTGTTTTTTTCTTTCTCTATAAATGGAGGAGAGAGATACATTGTATCTCTCTAACTCCTGGCATAGAGAGTAAAAAAAAGTTTTTTTTAAAAAAAGAAAAATAAATAAATATTAAAAAATAAAAGAAAAAATACATAGATCAAGGTTTGATCTAGTTCAGTGCCAGGTCTGGTGTTTGGGTCAAGGTTAGGGTCAAAGGTCAAGGTCAAACCATCAGGGTCAAAGGTCAGGATTTAAAAAAAAAATTTGGTATCAGTGTCAATTAGTGTCAATGTCAGTGTCAGTGTGTTTTAGGTAAAAAAAAACCAAAAACAAAATGTGCACTATTGTTTCTGGGCTGTACTACGGGTACAACCAACAAATAATATACACATATATGGTATCGCTGTGATTGACAAGAGCTGGAGACCCAACCCATTTATCTTGGGTTGCTCTTTGGTGGTAGTATATGGTAGTAACAAGAGACACACAGCTAAATAAAAAAAAATGATTTTTTTTATTATTTTGGACCAGTTTTCCTTTCATAATGAAAAAAAATCAGGAGATATCCATTACCATTTACCACCAAATAAAAGCCCAATTTGTCCTGAAAAAAAACAAGATATAATTCACCTAGATGTACAAAGTAATTGTGATGATATATACAGTCAGGTCCATAAATATTGGGACATCAACACAATTCTAACATTTTTGGCTCTATACACCACCACAATGGATTTGAAATGAAACGAACAAGATGTGCTTTAACTGCAGACTGTCAGCTTTAATTTGAGGGTATTTACATCCAAATCAGGTGAACGGTGTAGGAAGTACAACAGTTTGCATATGTGCCTCCCACTTATTAAGGAACCAAAAGTAATGGGACAGAATAATAATCATAAATCAAACTTTCACTTTGTAATACTTGGTTGCAAATCCTTTGCAGTCAATTACAGCCTGAAGTCTGGAACGCATAGACATCACCAGACGCTGGGTTTCATCCCTGGTGATGCTCTGCCAGGCCTCTACTGCAACTGTCTTCAGTTCCTGCTTGTTCTTGGGGCATTTTCCCTTCAGTTTTGTCTTCAGCAAGTGAAATGCATGCTCAATCAGATTCAGGTCAGGTGATTGACTTGGCCATTGCATAATATTCCACTTCTTTCCCTTAAAAAACTCTTTGGTTGCTTTTGCAGTATGCTTTGGGTCATTGTCCATCTGCACTGTGAAGCGGCGTCCAATGAGTTCTGAAGCATTTGGCTGAATATGAGCAGATAATAATGCCCGAAACACTTCAGAATTCATCCTGCTGCTTTTGTCAGCAGTCACATCATCAATAAATACAAGAGAACCAGTTCCATTGGCAGCCATACATGCCCACGCCATGACACTACCACCACCATGCTTCACTGATGAGGTGGTATGCTTAGGATCATGAGCAGTTCCTTTCCTTCTCCATACTCTTCTCTTCCCATCACTCTGGTACAAGTTGATCTTGGTCTCATCTGTCCATAGGATGTTGTTCCAGAACTTTGAAGGCTTTTTTAGATGTCGTTTGGCAAACTCTAATCTGGCCTTCCTGTTTTTGAGGCTCACCAATGGTTTACATCTTGTGGTGAACCTTCTGTATTCACTCTGGTGAAGTCTTCTCTTGATTATTGACTTTGACACACATACACCTACCTCCTGGAGAGTGTTCTTGATCTGGCCAACTGTTGTGAAGGGTGTTTTCTTCACCAGGGAAAGAATTCTTTGGTCATCCCCCACAGTTGTTTTCCGTGGTCTTCCGGGTCTTTTGGTGTTGCTGACCTCACCGATGCGTTCCTTCTTTTTAAGAATGTTCCAAACAGTTGTTTTGGCCACGCCTAATGTTTTTGCTATCTCTCTGATGGGTTTGTTTTGTTTTTTCAGCCTAATGATGGCTTGCTTCACTGATAGTGACAGCTCTTTGGATCTCATCTTGAGAGTTGACAGCAACAGATTCCAAATGCAAATAGCACACTTGAAATGAACTCTGGACCTTGTATCTGCTCATTGTAATTGGGATAATGAGGAAATAACACACACCTGGCCATGAAACGGCTGAGAAGCCAATTGTCCCATTACTTTTGGTCCCTTAATAAGTGGGAGGCACATATGCAAACTGTTGTAATTCCTACACCGTTCACCTGATTTGGATGTAAATACCCTCAAATTAAAGCTGACAGTCTGCAGTTAAAGCACATCTTGTTTGTTTCATTTCAAATCCATTGTGGTGGTGTATAGAGCCAAAAATGTTAGAACTGTGTCCATGTCCCAATATTTATGGACCTGACTGTATGGTTTTACTAACACATGTCAACGTTTCAGAATTGAGCCTAGGCATTTAGATTTGTTTTACCCTTAGACGTGAAGGGGTTAATCATGTATTTTTGAAGTTTATGCAATGTATTTTTTGATATTTTGGCAATTTACACTGTATTATATTAGCTTAAATATATTTTGATTTAGTGTTACACTTTATAAGAATTATTTTCATATTTGCAAATCTATTGCCATTGCATTTATCATAAATCTACTACTATGGATGGACATCGTATTTATTTGTTCTTCAGGACGAACTCCTCAGACCCTAGGTAATCACCACATCCAAAATCAAGGAAAAAAAGCTGCATTCTGTGTTGTAGCACAATGTTTCTTATAGTTAAAAAATGTTCGCTGTAAAAATTGGTATGAAATCATGTTAGAAATAGATTGGGATTTTCTTTTACAAAGAGCTTTATTGAATATTAAGCAAAGATAAACAGACATTCGGAGCATAAATTCAATGACCAACAATTATAAATCGTATTAAATGAAGGGAAGCTGGTTCAAGGCATGCATCGATAAAGGCATAAGCTGAAAAGTTTACATAGGTGCCCTGTAGGAAAAGATGGGGGAAGGGGTTTGAAGGGAACGGTTAACAAACCTTTGTGGGTCAATGATAATGTAAACTCTAAAGGGAAGTTTTGCTACATCAACATTATAGAAAATGGGAGAGGCACGAGAAGAGGCCTCTCCAAAAAATAGTACATGTTCATAACCTAGAGTTTATAAAGAAATCTAGATTGCATAAATAGCATTGCGCATGTAGCGCATAAAACAGCAAGCACAATCCGTAAAATATGTTTAAGGACAGATTGAACAGGAGGGTAGGAAAAGACAAACAGTAGAGAGACACGGACAACACAAACAACAACAGAAAAAAAAAAAAAAGGGGAGGGAGGGGCTCCGAGGTGATCACAGCAAAATCCATCCTCATATCGACAGAAGGGACTGGTCGAATCTCGAGAGTTGAGCTATATCCAGCCAGGGACATCATATCTGCAGAAATTTTGTATGGGTATCAAACAATATGGCCGTCAGTTTTTCATTAACCATTATGAAGTTCATCCGGTTTTTGAGAGCCTCAAAACTAAGGACAGGAGTCTTCCAAGCCCTTGCAATTGTCAATTTAGTTGCCATAAATAAGTGTGATGCCAGCTGCCGTTCAGAACGGAGAAGGCCCTCCAGTGGTTTAAATAGAAGCGCTTCATACGGGTTACGCTTAATGTCTGTGTGAAATATATTGGGATTTTAAGTTATGTAACCATCTGGCAAAACCATGAAGGAAAAGCTAGACACATTTCTACAGAACTTTAATAGTATATCCTCATGTAGCATAAAACGGCTGATACCACAAAACAATAGGAATTTTATATTACTGTATTGGTCCAGAGGGCAAATGCCCCTCTGCCTCCCAGTCAACTTATGCTGTAGACACATCTATTATGCAGAAATCTTGCATCTAGACTTTGTCTGTCTTGTCCAGCACACTCCTGTAGACACAACTATAGTGGTAAAATCTTGCCACTTAAGTTGCAAAATACATGATCGTGACTAGTATTACAAGGTCTAGTTCTTTTACATGAATGTCATATGATGAAATTCATCACTCACACACCCAGTAACCTTGTACTCATTGCTGTTTGACCAAGAGTTTTGAGTTCTTATGTTTTGTTACTCTGAAAATGACTCAGGCAGCTAAATCTTTTATATGTACCTGTATTTGGTCTGTCTTTACTAATAACTATCAAATTGCTTTCTACTCACTTCTACATCTTAGGGCATAACACCATCTGTGCTTCGGCTTTGAAATTACTTGGCTTATTGTTGTTATATAAACTTTTTTTTAATGCAGACCAAGCTATTTATTTAATACATTGCTTTAATTTCATGTGTTCTGTATTTTATTAAAATATTTTTTAAAGTAAGGTAAGGAGCTACATTGAAGTGATACCCACAAAGTACATGGAAACAAACATATACTTCCTACAAGTAGTCACTGGCTTGAGTTTTGATGTACCTGTAGTGTGAGAATCAATGCTGTTTTAGTTTCCTTCCTAAAAGATCAATCTCACTTGTATCAGGAGTGATCATGCATAATCTAGACTACAATGGTATTGCTGTTTCATTTTGAAGTTCATGTGAAATGATTGTCACTCCTTTTTGTTGGATTTATTTTTACAATGACACAAATATCTGTTCTGCCACAAGGCATTTTTAACTGTCTGAAAATGTTTTATGAAAAGGAAAAACTAAAAAAACAAGGTCACTCTGGTGCTCACCTAAAATGAAATTGTATTTTCATAATTTTCATAGTACTGGGGTACACTTCTGTGAATGAGCAAGGCAAAAGCATTGTTTTTAAACTAAAACAGAAAAAGTTGATGAACCTGAACATTGCAAACCAACCCTAAATTAAACTTTAAAATGAAACTGTGCCCAATGGCAATGTTGGTTTTTGTAATGCAGTATGCAATGCTGGAGTTTACATCCCCAGAAAACACAACAGGAGATACTTTTTTGGTAAGAAATCCAACACAATAGTGTCAGTAGCTACATTTTAGCATTCATTTAGCTGAACGTTATATGTACTAATTCTCATTAGAAATGAATGTACAGTTGTGACCAAAATTATTCAACCCCCAATGCTGTAAAGGGGTTTAGGGACTATAGTGTACATTTGGAATTGTATTCAGAATCAAATCCTACAAGGACGTTGTAACTACCCAAATGCAACTAAAATGACATCAATTGTTTATGTAATACAGTAGTAAATGGTTCTTATGTGGTTTCTTCATTGCCACAATTATTCAACCCCTTAAAGACTACCACTCTGAAGAACAGAGGTTCATACAGGTGCTTTCCATCAGGTATTGAAAACACCTGTGGATGTCACCGAGCAGCAATCAAGCATAATAAGCACCAATTAGGCAGCTTTAAAATGACTGTGATACTCAGCTCCTTCTAGACATTTACTGGTGTGGTTACAAACATGGTGAAGGCAAGAGAATGGTCCAGGAAGACAAGAGAAGAGGTGATTTCTCTTCACAGGAAGGGCAATGGCTATAAGAAGATTGCAAAGATGTTAAACATACCAAGAGACACCTTAGGAAGCATCATTCGCAAATTCAAGGCAAAGGGCACTGTTGAAACGCTACCTGGTCGTGGCAGAAAGAAGATGCTGACTTCGACTGCTGTGCGCTACCTGAAGCGTAGAGTGGAGAGAAGTCCCCGTGTGACTGCTGAGGAACTGAGAAAAGATTTGTCAGATGTGGGTACAGAAGTTTCAGCCCAGACAATAAGACGCACACTGCGTAATGAAGGCCTCCGTGCCAGAACTCCCAGGCGTACCCCCTTGCTGTCTCCAAAGAATAAGAAGAGTCGACTGCAGTATGCCAAAAGCCATGTGGACAAACCACAAAAGTTGTGGGATAGTGTTCTGTGGACTGATGAAACAAAATTAGAACTGTTTGGGCCCATGGATCAACGCTATGTTTGGAGGAGGAAGAACAAGGCCTATGATGAAAAGAACACCTTGCCTACTGTGAAGCATGGTGGAGGGTCAATCATGCTTTGGGGCTGTTTTGCTTCTGCAGGTACAGGGAAGCTTCAGCGTGTGCAAGGTACCATGAATTCTCTTCAGTACCAGGAGATATTGGATGGAAACGTGATGCAGTCCGTCACACACCTGAGGCTTGGGAGACGTTGGACCTTTCAACAGGACAATGATCCCAAGCATACCTCCAAGTCCACTAGAGCATGGTTGCAGAGGAAAGGCTGGAACATTTTGGAGTGGCCATCGCAGTCACCAGACTTAAATCCGATTGAGAACCTCTGGTGGGACTTAAAGAAAGCAGTTGCAGTGCGCAAGCCTAAGAATGTGACTGAACTGGAGGCCTTTGCCCATGAAGAATGGGCGAAGATACCCGTAGATCGCTGCAAGACACTTGTGTCAAGCTATGCTTCACGTTTAAAAGCTGTTATAACTGTAAAAGGATGCTGTACTAAGTACTAAGATTGAATGTCACTTGGGGGTTGAATAAAACTGATAATGCTGTGAGCACAGAAAAGACATTTGTGGTTATTTCATTATAACTGTTATGTTATATTTGTCTGACCTACAAGTGCCTCTTTAATGTAAATGTAAGCAAGATGACTGAATGATCAAAAGCAATGTCAAACTGGCCAAAACACTCAATTTCAGTGGGGGTTGAATAATTTTGGTCACAACTGTAAAAGCCATTTAGAGGGTTGAAAACCTAAACATTTGATCAACCAGTTTAGGTAGATTTTGCAACAATTGTAAAGACAGCTGTTATAACTGTATTATTTTTATCTTGGTCTAAGCCTCTTTATATCCACTTAACCAGTTGCCGACTGCCCACAGTACATATACTGTGGGCGGGTGGCATCTGTACATCACTTAGCACATGCGCACTGGCATGCCCCCTGGAGTGCACCTCTCCTGTGATCTCTGTGTCCACAGGAGACAGCCAGTTGCGACTTCCAATACCCTTCCACTTTTATCCTCAGGGGGATCATGTGATTGCTATGCAATCACATGATAACAATGTCAACAAAACTGTTATGAATGAATTTCATAACAGTTGAACAGTTGAAAACAAAACTGTTATGAATGAATTTCATTCATAACAGCTGTGATTCCTATAGTGATGCTGTGATTGTCCCACAGCTATCACATGGTATCTGGATGAATCACAGCACAATAATAAGCACAGCTGTTATGAATGTAATCCATTGCTGTAACATCAAATTAAAGTATCGGGGAAAAAAATCCTGATGAACCCCCCCCCCCACCCCGAGTAGTACACTGAACTACTCTGATGAAAGTAAGTAAAAGCAAAGTTTACAAATAATTTAAAAATGTTAAAAGAAAACAAAAATATATTTTAAAAAATGTAATTAAAAATTATTTTAATATTGTTATTTTTTTTTAACTTACTGTCACCAGTCAGTATCCCTGATCACTGCAACACCAGTCATATGATGATGCTGTACAGCACTGGTGATTACAAGTTCAAAAAACTCGCCATGCCTCTTACTAAATACCTCAGACTGTCTACTTTCCAAAATGGGGTTATTTTGGGGATATACTGTACAGTATGTACTGTCCTGGCATTTTAAAGACCCCCTAGAAATTAGAAATTAGATAGGCTGTCAATACACCAGAATTGATCTATTTTAAAATAAATATATATATACCATTTGTAGACTCTATAACTTTCACACAAACCAATTATTGGGATTTTTTATTGGATATGTTTTATAACAGAAAGTAGAAAATATTGTTTTTGGTCAAAAATTGTGGTCTTTTTTCATCTATATAATGAAAAATAAAAAACCCAGTCATGATCAAATACCACCAAAAGAAAGCTATATTTGTTTATTTTTATATCTATTTATATACATTTCATTTGTGTACAGTGTTGCACGGCTGCGCAAGTGGCAGTTAAAGTAATGCAGTGCCGAATAGCAAAAAATGGCCTGGTCACGAAGGGGGTAAAATCTTCAGGAGCTCAAGTGGTTAATTACACTATTAGTACATTGTAAACAAATAAAAACTGACTGATTAGTCTGGTATGTGTCAAATAGGGATTAATCAAATATTATTGTTATTATTATACAGTATTTATATAGCACCAAAGGTTTGCTCAGCACTGTACATTATAATGGGAGACAGTACACGAGACAGTACAGTAACACTACAATACAATACACGAGGGGTTCGAGGGCCCTGCTCCTTGGAGCTTACAATCTAGGAGGGAGGGGAGAGTGGTACAGGATGAAATAGCTGTGGAGGATGGAGTCGTGGGAAGAGCGGAGGAGATCAGCAAATTAGGTGAGGGCGGGGTAGGCTTCTCTGAAGAGATGGGTTTTCAGGGTGGGCCTGAAGGTGAGGAAGGAAGGTGACAGTCTGATGGATTGGGGTAGTGAGTTCCAGAGGATGGGGGAAGCCCTGGAGAAGTCCTGGAGACGGGCATGGGAGGAGGAGACCAGGGAACTGGAGAGAAAGAGGTCTTGTGAGGAGTGCGTTTTGGGTGGTAGATGGATATCAGGTTGGTGATGTAGTTTGGGGCAGTGTTATGAACAGCTTTGTACATTAATGTTAATATTTTGAATTTTATGCGCTGGGCAATCGGAAGCCAGTGGAGGGATTGGCAGAGGGGGGTGGCGGATACGGAGCGTTTGGTAAGGTGGATGAGTCTGGCCGCAGAATTCAGGATAGACTGAAGCGGGGATAGCCTGTGTTGGGGTAGGCCAGCGAGGAGGGATTTACAATAGTCAAGTTGGGAGATGATAAGGAAGTGAATGAGTTGCTTTGTAGTTTCTGGAGTTAGGAACGTGCGTATTTTGGAGATATTGCGGAGGTGGAGTCTGCATGAATTTGTCAACGATTGGATCTGGGGCTGGAAAGACAGATTGGAGTCTAGAATGACACCTAGTACTCTGGCTTGTGTGGTGGGGCTGATGGTGGCATTGTTGGTTGTGATGGAGAGGTCAGGCTGGGGGGAAAACTAGGAGATCGGTTTTGGCAAGGTTTAATTTGAGGAAGTGGAGTGACATCCAGTCTGATATGTCGTTCAGAAGGCTAGTGATTCGGGAGGAGACTGAAGGAGTGAGGCGAGGGGTAGAGAGATAGGTTTGAGTGTCATCGGCATAGAGATGGTAGTTGAAGCCGTGGGAGTGTATCAGTTGGCCAAGGGAGGAGGTATAGATGGAGAAGAGAAGGGGTCTGAGGACAGAGCCTTGGGGGACCGCAACAGAAAGGGGGAGTGAGTGGGAGGTGGCAGCATTATGGGTAACACTGAAGGAGCGTTGAGATAGATAGGAAGAGAGCCAGGAGAGAGCAGAGTATCTGAGGCCAAAAGAGTATAGTTTTTTGAGGAGGAGAGGGTGGTCGACACCGTGTCGAAAGCTGCGGAGAGGTTGAGGTGTAGTAGCACTGAGTAGTGGCCATTGGCTTTGGCTGTTAGCAGGTCATTGGTGAGTTTGAGTAGGGCAGTTTCGGTGGAGTGTAGGGGGTGGAAGCCAGATAGTAGGGGATCAAGGAGGTTGTTGTCGGTGAGGTGGGAGCTTAGGCGGTTATAGGCTAAGCGCTCAAGGAGTTTGGATGAAAATGGCAGCAGGGAGAAGGGACTAAGGTTGTTTAGGTCGGTGGGATCCAGGGAGGGTTTTTTAAGTATGGGAGTGATGTGCTCGTGCTTCAGGGGGGAGGGGAATGTGCCAGTAGAGAGGGAGAGATTAAAGATGTGAGTGAGGGAGCGTAGGATGGAGGAGGAGGGTGATCGTAGGAGTTGTGTGGGGACAGGGTCAAAGGGGCAGGTGGTAAGGCGAGCTTCAGAGAAGACCTTAGTGACCTCTTCGGTGGTAACGGGGTCGAAGGAGTGGAGTGTTGAGGAGGTTTTAGTGTGAGGAATGTTGGGCCGGGTGGAGGTCTGGACAATGGCGAGGTCAAAGGAGAGGACTGTTGAGGGGTTTTTCATGTGAGGGATGCTAGGTGGGGCGAAAGTCTGAGCAGTGGTGATGTCCCTGTGAATTGCATCAATCTTGCTTTGGAAGTGGTTAGCAATCTCGTGGGCGGTGAGTGAGGTACTGGGTGGAGGTGGGGGTGGAGAGAGCAAGGAATTGAAGGTGGAGAAGAGCCGGCGAGGGCTGGAGATGAGGGTATTGATGAGGGTATAAATACAGTTAGCTTATATCAGGAAATGGTCAGCGCAGTTGCTAAGCAGTTAGCCCTTCCGACTAGCAGCACAAGGGTCATTGGTTCAAATCTCGACCATGGCACTACCTTCCTGGAGTCTGCTCTCCCTGTGCCTGTCTGGGGTTTCCTCCCACACTCCAAAGACATGCTGGTAGGTTATTTTGCTCCCGTCTAAATTGACCCCAGTATGTACTGTATGTGTATGTATGAATGTCAGTTATGGACCTTAGATTGTGTACTCCTTCAGGGTTAGGAACTGATGTGAATGTACAATGTATATGTAAAAGCTCTGCATAAATTGACAGTGCCATATAAGTACCTGTAATAAATAAAATATGAATGCCTAATAAAGCCATGATAGATAACAAGATCCATACAGTAAGGTATACAATCACAACTAATGTAAGAGAAATTCCCCCTTCCCAGAGCTCTCATAAATACTGAAATCTCTGGCTATAGAGAGAAAAAGCAAGCAGTCAAAGCTGTAAGGTGGAATAACACCTAAAATAATTACAAATACTGAATGTTAGAAAGTCAGTATTTACTTTGCAGGGTCCAGGAACATAGGGAGATTTTTTTTATAAAAAAAAGTTACAATCAGGTGTCCTTATTGCTCATTACCTAGTGTCACATTGATTTTTAACTATTTACTCTGATTCAGCTAAAAATAAAAATTAAGCTTTCAGATTCACACAAGTCTTCCATCTTAGCAAATCATTTTAGCCATTGCTTTATTGGCCACCCTACTGACTTTTGGTAATCCTATGATCATGGAACACACCTGCTGGTGATGATGGAACACCCTCCTTGCTGCCTCTTACAAACATAAAACCTAATTTAAAAAAAAATAACTAAGATTTTTCTAAGCTGGCTATAGATGATTACCTTTTTTTGTTCAGACAGCTCGCTGAACCAAAAAAGTCATCAAAGTGGGGAAGGGGTATATAAGAAGTAGAGGACCCAGGGCTGTGATAGTTTTGTATAAAAGGCCTGGAAGACTAACTCCCTTAATATAGTAGAAGTTAAACCCAGGATCACTAAAGTTTTAGTAAGTTAGTCTTTTAGGTCTTCGCTGTAGTTTGTTTAGAAGCCGTTGTTATTTAAAGCAACAGTTTTAATTTGGCCTGGGATAAATCTAGCCAAATTTTGATCTATCTATGGCCAGCTTAAAAGTGATCTGATTAAAATTTGCCTTGAAAGTTTAAATGTGGCTGGTGACAGGGGCGGACTGACCATTTGGAAACTCGGGCACTGCCCGAGGGCCTGGGGTCAGTAGGGGGCCCCATGAGATACCCCTGGTACCTTTTTCACAGGCTTTTTTGAGTTTGGGCAAGGACACAGGGGTCCCATGATCCCCTATTGCCCGGGGGCCCCATGAGTTGTCAGTCCACCCCTGGTTGGTGATACAACTGCCCTCCTACTGACCTATTTAGATGTTCTGTTAGTGCTGTGGATATAGATTCAACAGATCTCAGATTAAGGTGTCAGAACATTAAGATAAATGTGAGAGGAAAGTATTATTTGTTACATATTTGGCTGTCATGGGCACTACCATTGTTATATTTTCCACCATTAATATTTTTTTTTTCCTTTAGTTCACATATCAAATTCATGTAAACTGTTGATTAGGAAACCAGAAGTACAGTCACCCCGGTCTATTTTCGTAATGCATGTTTATGCATTTTACATTCAGCATACTGTTTTGTATGTGTTTCACGCATTTCTTATACAAGCAATAACATCTCTAGAGAACCTAAATATATTTGAAAACACTTCAATTATGTTTTACTTAGTTTTCTAGATTAAATAAACAATTATGTACAACTTGCCACTATTTGTAAAACAAATTTTTTCCTTCTGGATTTAATTTTAATATTTAAGAAATATTTCAGTGTGCGAAAAGATTAATAATGAAATGTGCTATTTGCAGATATCAGTTTCATTTTCTGCTGTCAATTCAGCTAGTTATCTGAAAGAAGCACATTTATGTGTGATTAATTTTTTCATTGTGTCAGTGACAATTACATGAGCCAATGGATAGTACATTTGTCTGTAATGTGACAAGGAGTAATCATTTGCTACATGCATTGTAATAAAGAACTTTAATTTATTGTTTATATTTCTGGGTTCCAACAGACTATCATACATGAGCTACACACCATTATTCCTTGAAATGACAATATAAACTCATTACAAAGACTGATATAAGGATTATAGATCCACAGTGAGATAGATAGGCGGAGAGATTAAGAAATAGAATGCCTTAATTATCACTGCATTATTATTATTAATAAAAAAAACTATAGATAGATAGATAGATAGATAGATAGATAGATAGATAGAAAGAAAAATATCAAAATATAACATAAATAGCATCATTTTTTGGTAAATGAAATACTGAAATATGTCCATGTTTTTTTATGTCATCCTACCTTACTAGTTACTCTTCACATTATTTCTTTATTTCATTGCTACATTTTAAAGTGAACCTGTGAAAAAAATCAAATGTCAGCAGATGTAGATGACATCATAATATATGAACGCATACTTGATGCAATAGAATCAGAACAGTCAGATTCCCCCAGAGACTCCCAACTTAGGCACCATTCACACTTGCGAATTGGGCCATTAGAAATTCATTGCCAGAGACCCAGCAGGGGTTTCCAGCAATTAGCTTCCAGTGGGAAGCCCCACCAAAAGCTATGAGAAACTGACAATTCCTGCAGCTATTTGTGGGTGCTCATTTATAACTACTCAATCAGAAATTACCTGAGAATGGTCAGCCCTGGATGCAGACTGTCCGTGTTTAGGGATGATCATCTGCAGTTAATTGCTTGGGTCATAAAGAGACATTGGGACTTTGATCATTACATTGCTGGATGGCTTATGAAGAGGTGTTTCACATCAAGACTGAGGAGTAAGATAATTGATACAAAATTAACTATTTAAATGTTATTTTTGCCTGGAGTTGGACCTTTGATGGACATATGACCACTCTCATATATTGGGTTTTGAGGGGTTGATTTACTAAAGGTAAATTGGCTGTTCACTTTGCAAAGGAAGATGCACTTTGCAGGGGAATTTCCCCCAGCACTTATTGACTATGCTGAACTTTCAAAGAATACCTACCTACAAAGAAAACACTTAAAAACAGCATTTTTGCTTGCACATGATTGGTTGATGAAAATTAGCAGAGCTTCACCTCATTCACTAAGTTCTTGAGAAATTCCCTTGCAATATGAATAGTTATTTTGCCTTTAGTAAAGCTACGTTCATGCTATTCCAGTTTACCTGCAGTCATGTTTGTCTGGGCACAGCAGCCCATTAATTTGAATTGGCTGCTGTGGGAAACATTGGAAAATGGCCCTTTTTTAGAATTGCAGCCGCAGGGAAACCACACAGTGCTATGCGTTTCCCAGCATGGGGGGTCCCATTAAGAATAAAAGGCGCCGCCATGCGTCTTCTAACAGCAGCATGAGTATGCTGTGGGTGCAGGAAAGCGTGCAATTTTACGCACAGTCTGACACCTGCATACTTGCCTAAATCAACCCCAATGTGTCTCATTCATTGTTGTGATGTATGGGTTAAAGACTCATGGCTCAGGGGGAAGTAGAAGAGAAGAGAAAACAGGATTTATTTGTGAAAGCGAAAGAAATGTAACCAACTTTACCAATTTATTTTATGGGTGGAATTGATCTCTACTCCAGTCAGTAAATGTTGTTTATCATTTAGAGAAGATAGAAATGGCAAACATTGCAACCGCATGCTTATTTGTTCTGTATCGTGGATTGCAACAGTTTTCTTGAAGTACTACATTTGAGGATAAGGCCACTGGGTATTCCTCACCACACTGGTGCTCTGTTTTTGCCATTTCTGGTAGAAGAAGCAGAGCCTATAACAGCCACAGCAGCCCAGGTCAGTATCCTTAAGCTGGCCATTCACAGAGCAAAATTCAACTGGTTTAGCCAGGACAGTTCAGCAAATTGTGCATGTTTTTGAAGTTAATAAAAAAAATATTTATTTTTGCCAAAGAACTTACAGGTATCCTTTGTTACAATTAAATATATATAGCCAGAATGTTTTCATTTTGTAAAGAGTGGTATTAAATTAGAAGATCTGCCAGGTTTTACTGCCATTGGGGGCTCTGTTGGAAAGATACCTTCACTTCCTGCCTGGTAAGAATGTTGTCCCCTAGACAGTGCATGAGGGGAAATCTCTCTAAAGCTGGCCATAGATGGTTCCAAATTTGGTCTGTTCAGCAGGGACCGGCTGAATTTTGATCCAACTATGGCCATTCTTCAACCGGCTTATTGGAAAATCTGCAGCACTGATCAGTGTATTTTGACAGCGAAGGAGTCCTTTGATTGTATGGATGGGGGAATCCAGTCAGTTTTTTCGATCAGCCCTCTGGCTAATCCACAAAAATAAACTGATATGCGTATGGCCAGCTTAAAGTAGAACTATAGGTTGTTTTTTTTTTCATTTTGGATAGAGCAAGGGAGAGTGATAACACCTCTCAGATTTTTTTATGCCATCTGTGTCACATTGCAAAGATTTCCCTTCACTTCTCGTCCCACAGCCAAACAGGAAGTGAAACAAAATCTCTGCAAATTAGGGGAATTCTTAGGGGACCCCCAGGTCACCAGAACGAGTGTCTCCATTGGAAGATTTCCCTATTACTTGGGACAACCCAAAATTTGTGATTTTCTTTTACTTTCACTTTCAATGATAATGATAACAAGGACAAATAGAGAGGGTTGACCTCCTTAACGGGGGGCACAAACAGAAACAGAAATTGACAGGCATTATAATCCCTCTTCCTTCTATACAAAACTAAAAAAAAAAACATTTTGCCTTTACTTATACTTTAACAGCAACACAGACAGAAGGAAAACATTTTTTCCCTCACTTCCGGTCCAGATAAAAGTTTATCCCCTGAAAGCAATAAAACCTGATAGGGGTAAAACCTTTCCCCATTCCATCCCAAAACAATTTTGGGTATAGATACACTTTGATGAATCATACATGTAAAGTTTTTTCAATTCTATGTTTCGTTTCATTAATAGACCTCATAGATATGTTTTTATGCGTTATTTTTCCATAAATTATTTAGTCACTCTTTGCAAACGGGCAATTTGTTATCAATACTATAACCATACCATAATGTTTGAGTGTAGCCATTAGTGCCGATATTATTAGCGTAATGTATATTTTATTTCGATATGTTCAAATAAGTTGGTGCAGCGCTGTAAGCCCTTATCCCAGGCTGTAAGCCCTTATCCCTATGACTATGTGCAATGCACGAAACGCATCAGGGGGGCAACAGCAACTGGACATCTAACCACAGCATACCCTGAATACATGGTCAGTAACTTTTGGAACTTTTTGAAAGTTTGTTTTTACCATTGCACCTATTATCCTTGAATAAAAAGGTACCTTAAGCAATATCACACTATGTGGTCTCTCATTGGACACTCTGTGTGAGTGTCATCATTCACAGTGCCCTTTTGGAGGTCAGATGACCCTGATGGTGATACCTGGTAGCGGTTTCTGGTGACCTTTTCTGTGGAGCTGGGATAGTGACTCGTATGGTAACCTGACCCGAGATCTGATGACCTTTCTATAACCTGATGACGCAGGATTTACTATTGTGCATTCTAAACGCACATCTGGTGAGTGCGTTTTTTACCCATTCGTGTGGCTTGCACCTGTTGTCACTCCCGGATCAGGGCGTCCACACACTTTGGAATTGTGATCTCTGATTGATCCACACGATTATTTTGAACTATATATCACGATTAATCACCTCAAGGTGATATCACCTATCCACATTTATTTTAAATTGCATGGCAGTATGTTTATCAATATGTATTACTATTTAGCGCTGCACCAACTTATTTGAACATATATACTATTGGAGGTTTTCTTTTGGTTGCCTTTCGGTGTATCAGCTGCTTATTTATTTGAATACATATACATATATGTGTGTATGTATGTGTGTATATATGTATCTATATATATACTCTTTGTTGTTCTTTTGGTAGCGCTCACTAAAATCTCTTCTATTGCATATTTTATTTCGAACTTTTATCATGGTATACAAATATCTATGGTGTATAGCAACCTTATTATAAAATTGTGCTGACCTATAGCTAGCAATATGAAAATATACATATCTTTAAGTCTATGATGACTGATAAACTAAGAACAACACAGGGGATGCAGTCTTGTATCAAACAACCTTTTCAATTCCTACATACAGCTGAAGGACTAGAAATGTCTTCAGAAAGTCATCGCAGTATCTGCTGATGTGATGGTTCAGTATGTTCATCTATACATTATTGATGAATGAAGTCTGGAGCCTTGTAGACACTGTTAAATATGCGTGCTAGCAGATGTGGAGGAAATGTGAGACTTGGCACTAGAGGAACTTTACCAGCCTGAAAAAGTGATCTACTCTGTATTTACATTTTATTTTTTCAATCTGTATTAGCATTTTATATTATTTTACTTTACAACAGATGAAAAACAGTGACATGAAAAACGCTAAACATAGTACAATTTTCAAATATACAAACTGTGTATCATGAAGTATGAATATTGAACATAAATGTAACATTTTTTCAATACCTTATTTTTTTTAACAGACACCTTCCTTAGGTAAAATAAAAATAAACATTAATGTATAGTCTCATAAGGTTAGCATTGGTATAGTGTTAGGTGAGACTCCAGTATTTGAATGTGGGTGGAAGGCACATGTGCACTGTCTAACCCCACTGTCAGCAGCCTGCAGATTCACTTTTATGACTAAAGTCTTGGAGGCAACCATCTGATACGTGATTTGGAAATGTTCTCTTTATAGATGTAGCACTACCCCTTAAGAGCTGCTGAGTTATTTTTGGGCTCCCTGTCATTCTGGACCCCTCTCTGAAAGCCCAACCCCTGCTGACACTAAAGTACTCTTTTCACCAGTGTAAATTACCACTTGAAAGTAGATTTACACACAAAATAGAGTAAACTGGTATGATGTTTATATTAGACTTCAATGTAAACTTGGGTAAACAGCACAAAGTAGTATAGGTGAGTGTAATGGCATTTGTCACACTTAGCAACTTTAAGCAAAGAAGCAACACATACAGCTGAATCTCTATCAGTGTTAGCAGGCCTACTCTTCAGAAGTTAACCTAATACCTCCAATCTGAGGTGTTTCTAGTACCCAGTGAGCAAGGAAAACTACTAAAGGTTAAACTAGCTCACTTTGAACCCTCAGAATCAGATGGCTAGGTTTAAATCTGAGATTGAAAAGAGCTCTTTGACCAGGTTGGTAATATCCTTTGAATTGCAGTCAGAAATCTTCTGCGTGCTCTTTGAGGCCCAGTTGGTGCACAAGTAGGGAGGGATGAAATTGACAGTCTCTCAAAGGAATAATGCAAGAAAAGGAAGAACAACTACTTTCCCATTAAGTGGCACTTGACTTGGGTGTTGTCCCCTTTAATGCACTGAGAAAAGGGCAGCTTTGGGCAAATAAGGTGTCAAACTGGCAATAGGGCTTGTTGGCCAAAGGCAGCTCCACTCTGGGCTGCAGTAATCAATGGAAATGGTGGTAGAAGTCCTTTAGGAGGATAGGCCAACTATTAAGGGAGAACTGGTGTGACCCGGCCTACAGGAGGCATGCCCTGCGGTTAGCACTGTTGATTGGACTATGCTTCAAATGTATTCAACAGTAGTGGCTGTGGAAACTAGGCCGCAACACGTGTTAACTGAATGCAATGTTTGCAACTTTGTGCAGAAAAAGTAGCAGATATGAGGAGAATGTCAAAGTTCTCTTGTTTAACTGGTGTATTGGACTCTCTCACCTGAACGGTGGCTTCCAGCAGGTCCTGACTGTCTCTTTCTGTCAGCGGATGGTGCCCCCACAGGTTCTCTGGCCTCACTTGCAGCATTCCGTCTGGTCACTGAGCCCTGGGTCACCTGCTGGCAGATGAACAATGTGGTAAGGCTAACGTTCAGCAACGCCTCCTTTCCTCCCCTCTCTCTAGCTCTGCAGCCTGGTCTGGTTCTCTGGCAGTCAGCACAACTCTCTCTCTGCTTCTGCTCTTCAGCTCTCTTTCCTCTCACTTCCTGGCAAGTCTCCTGGGCTTCTGTATATAAATGCCCCCCACCAGCATGCCAGCTCCAATGGGAAATGTAGTCCTTTAGTGCATTGCTCCTCTGCATACAGTTCAGCATACAAGATCATTGGGTCTGTTCTACAGAGCGTGAGTGCCACTGAATAGAGATGAGCGAATCGAACCAGGCGAAGTGGAATTCGTTTCGAATTTCAGGAAAAATTCGATTCGCGTCGAATCCGAATATTTGCATAATTCGGGTGCGCGAATCGGATTTTTCCTGATCAGCTGGCAAAAGTGTCCCTGCAGAGAGCTCCGCTATTTCTGACAGTTCTCTGACAGTTCCTTCACATGTACAGCGGTTGAAACATTGTATCTATTTGTTTCCATTTAGGATACAGATGTTTTTATTCGGAAATAAATAGATACAATGTTTCAACCGCTGTACATGTGAAGGAACTGTCAGAGAACTGTCAGAAATAGCGGAGCTCTCTGCATATACACTTTTTGCTGTACTGGAATACTTCTTCTTTTCATTCTTCTTTTCATTCTTCTCATTCTTCTTTTCATTCTTCTTCTTCTTTTCATTCTTCTTTTCATTCTTCTCATTCTTCTTTTCTTCTTCATGAAAAGAAGAATGAGAAGAAGAATGAAAAGAAGAATGAAAAGAAGAATGAGAAGAATGAAAAGAAGAATGAAAAGAAGAAGAAGAATGAAAAGAAGAATGAGAAGAAGAATGAAAAGAAGAATGAGAAGAAGAATGAGAAGAATGAAAAGAAGAATGAGAAGAATGAAAAGAAGAATGAAAAGAAGAAGAAGAAGAATGAAAAGAAGAAGAAGAATGAAAAGAAGAATGAAAAGAAGAAGAATCTTTTCATTCTTCTCATTCTTCTTTTCATTCTTCTTTTCATTCTTCTTCTTCTTCTTTTCATTCTTCTTCTTCTTTTCATTTTTCTTCTTCTTTTCATTCTTCTTCTTCTTCTTTTCATTCTTCTTTTCATTCTTCTTCTTCTTTTCATTCTTATTCTTCTTTTCATTCTTCTTTTCATTCTTCTTCTTCTTTTCATTCTGCTTCTTCTTCTTTTCATTCTTCTTTTCATTCTTCTCATTCTTCTTTTCATTCTTCTCATTCTTCTTTTCATTCTTCTTTTCATTCTTCTTCTCATTCTTCTTTTCATTCTTCTTCTTTTCATTCTTCTTTTCTTCTTCATGAAAAGAAGAATGAGAAGAAGAATGAAAAGAAGAATGAAAAGAAGAAGAAGAATGAAAAGAAGAATGAGAAGAAGAATGAAAAGAAGAATGAAAAGAAGAATGAGAAGAATGAAAAGAAGAATGAAAAGAAGAAGAAGAATGAAAAGAAGAATGAGAAGAAGAATGAAAAGAAGAATGAGAAGAAGAATGAAAAGAAGAATGAGAAGAATGAAAAGAAGAATGAAAAGAAGAAGAAGAAGAATGAAAAGAAGAAGAAGAATGAAAAGAAGAAGAAGAATGAAAAGAAGAATGAAAAGAAGAAGAAGAAGAATCTTTTCATTCTTCTCATTCTTCTTTTCATTCTTCTTTTCATTCTTCTTCTTCTTCTTTTCATTCTTCTTCTTATTTTCATTCTTCTTTTCATTCTTCTTCTTCTTCTTTTCATTCTTCTTCTTCTTTTCATTCTTCTTCTTCTTCTTTTCATTCTTCTTTTCATTCTTCTCATTCTTCTTTTCATTCTTCTCATTCTTCTTTTCATTCTTCTTTTCATTCTTCTTCTCATTCTTCTTTTCATTCTTCTTCTTCTTCTTCTTTTCATTCTTCTTTTCATTCTTCTCATTCTTCTTTTCTTCTTCATGAAAAGAAGAATGAGAAGAAGAATGAAAAGAAGAATGAAAAGAAGAATGAAAAGAAGAAGAAGAATGAGAAGAAGAATGAAAAGAAGAATGAGAAGAATGAAAAGAAGAATGAAAAGAAGAAGAAGAATGAAAAGAAGAATGAGAAGAAGAATGAAAAGAAGAATGAGAAGAGGAATGAGAAGAATGAAAAGAAGAATGAAAAGAAGAAGAAGAATGAAAAGAAGAAGTAGAATGAATGAAAAGAAGAATGAAAAGAAGAAGAATGAAAAGAAGAATTAGAAGAAGAATGAGAAGAATGAAAAGAAGAATGAAAAGAAGAAGAAGAAGAATGAAAAGAAGAAGAAGAATGAAAAGAAGAATGAAAAGAAGAAGAAGAAGAATCTTTTCATTCTTCTCATTCTTCTTTTCATTCTTCTTCTTCTTCTTTTCATTCTTCTTCTTCTTTTCATTCTTCTTTTCATCCTACTTCTTCTTCTTCTTCTTCTTCTTCTTCATCCTCATCCTCATCCTCTTCTTCTGAGGATGAGGATGAGGATGAAGAAGAAGAAGAAGAAGAAGAAGTAGGATGAAAATAAGAAGAATTCCAAGCCGGCAAAAAGTGTATCTGCAGAGCTCCTCTATTCTGCAGATACACTTAGAGGAGCTCTGCAGATACACTTTTTGCCGGTTTGGAATTCTTCTTATTTTCATCCTACTTCTTCTTCATCCTCATCCTCATCCTCGGAAGAAGAAGAAGAGGATGAGGATGAGCATGAAGAAGAAGAAGAAGTAGGATGAAAATAAGAAGAATTCCAAGCCGGCAAAAAGTGTATCTGCAGAGCTCCTCTATTTCTGACAGTTCTCTGACATAGAACTGTCAGAAATAGAGGAGCTCTGCAGATACACTTTTTGCCGGCTTGGAATTCTTCTTATTTTCATCCTACTTCTTCTTCTTCTTCTTCTTCATCCTCATCCTCATCCTCTTCTTCTTCTTCTGAGGATGAGGATGAAGAAGAAGAAGAAGAAGAAGAAGTAGGATGAAAATAAGAAGAATTCCAAGCCGGCAAAAAGTGTATCTGCAGAGCTCCTCTAAGTGTATCTGCAGAATAGAGGAGCTCTGCAGATACACTTTTTGCCGGCTTGGAATTCTTCTTATTTTCATCCTACTTCTTCTTCTTCTTCTTCATCCTCATCCTCATCCTCAGAAGAAGAAGAAGAGGATGAGGATGAGGATGAAGAAGAAGAAGAAGAAGAAGTAGGATGAAAATAAGAATTCCAAGCCGGCAAAAAGTGTATCTGCAGAGCTCCGCTAAGTGTATCTGCAGAGCTCCGCTATTTCTGACAGTTCTCTGACATTCACTCCATACAGCGGTTGAAACATTGTATCTATTTGTTTCCATTTATGGAAACAAATAGATACAATGTTTCAACCGCTGTATGGAGTGAATGTCAGAGAACTGTCAGAAATAGCGGAGCTCTGCAGATACACTTAGCGGAGCTCTGCAGATACACTTTTTGCCGGCTTGGAATTCTTCTTATTTTCATCCTACTTCTTCTTCTTCTTCTTCATCCTCATCCTCTTCTTCTTCTTCTGAGGATGAGGATGAAGAAGAAGAAGAAGAAGAAGTAGGATGAAAATAAGAAGAATTCCAAGCCGGCAAAAAGTGTATCTGCAGAGCTCCGCTAAGTGTATCTGCAGAGCTCCGCTAAGTGTATCTGCAGAGCTCAGCGGTTGAAACATTGTATCTATTTGTTTCCATTTATGGAAACAAATAGATACAATGTTTCAACCGCTGTATGGAGTGAATGTCAGAGAACTGTCAGAAATAGGCTATTTCTGACAGTTCTCTGACATTCATTCCATACAGCGGTTGAGGAGTGAATGTCAGAGAACTGTCAGAAATAGGCTATTTCTGACAGTTCTCTGACATTCACTCCATACAGCGGTTGAAACATTGTATCTATTTGTTTCCATAAATGGAAACAAATAGATACAATGTTTCAACCGCTGTATGGAGTGAATGTCAGAGAACTGTCAGAAATAGCGGAGCTCTGCAGATACACTTAGCGGAGCTCTGCAGATACACTTTTTGCCGGCTTGGAATTCTTCTTATTTTCATCCTACTTCTTCTTCTTCTTCTTCTTCTTCTTCATCCTCATCCTCATCCTCTTCTTCTTCTTCTGAGGATGAGGATGAGGATGAAGAAGAAGAAGAAGTAGGATGAAAATAAGAAGAATTCCAAGCCGGCAAAAAGTGTATCTGCAGAGCTCCTCTAAGTGTATCTGCAGAATAGAGGAGCTCTGCAGATACACTTTTTGCCGGCTTGGAATTCTTCTTATTTTCATCCTACTTCTTCTTCTTCCTCTTCATCCTCATCCTCATCCTCTTCTTCTTCTTCTGAGGATGAGGATGAGGATGAAGAAGAAGAAGAAGAAGAAGAAGTAGGATGAAAATAAGAAGAATTCCAAACCGGCAAAAAGTGTATCTGCAGAGCTCCGCTAAGTGTATCTGCAGAGCTCCGCTAAGAAATAGCGGAGCTCTGCAGATACACTTTTTGCCGGCTTGGAATTCTCCTTCTTCTCATCCTTCTTCTTCTTCTCATCCTTCTTCTTCTTCTCATCCTTCTCCTTCTTCTCATCCTTCTTCTTCTTCTCATCCTTCTTCTTCTTCTCATCCTTCTCCTTCTTCTCATCCTTCTTCTTCTTCTCATCCTTCTCCTTCTTCTCATCCTTCTTCTTCTTCTCATCCTTCTTCTTCTTCTCATCCTTCTCCTTCTTCTCATCCTTCTTCTTCTTCTCATCCTTCTTCTTCTTCTCATCCTTCTTCTTCTTCTCATCCTTCTTCTTCTTCTCATCCTTCTCCTTCTTCTCATCCTTCTTCTTCTTCTCATCCTTCTTCTTCTCATCCTTCTCCTTCTTCTCATCCTTCTTCTCATCCTTCTCCTTCTTCTCATCCTTCTTCTCATCCTTCTCCTTCTTCTCATCCTTCTCCTTCTCCTTCTTCTCATCCTTCTCCTTCTTCTCATCCTTCTCCTTCTCCATCTTCTCATCCTTCTCCTTCTCCTTCTTCTCATCCTTCTCCTTCTCCTTCTTCTCATCCTTCTCCTTCTTCTCATCCTTCTCCTTCTCCTTCTCCTTCTTCTCATCCTTCTCCTTCTTCTCATCCTTCTCCTTCTTCTCATCCTTCTCCTTCTCTTTCTTCTCATCCTTCTCCTTCTCCTTCTTCATCTCCAAGGGCATTTAAATTAAAGGTACAGTGTTCTGCACTAATTTAAAGGCTCTCTGAAGCCTAGAAACCCTTTTTATAAGTTAAATTCGTAGCGAATAAATTCGCATCAAATCGAATTTCTTCCTCAAAT
Organism: Staurois parvus; assembly: GCF_062004578.1. NCBI lineage: Eukaryota > Metazoa > Chordata > Amphibia > Anura > Ranidae > Staurois > Staurois parvus. Next base: position 14,720 of record NW_028318539.1, on the reverse strand, counting down.
TTGGCGAATCAGCCGAATCAAATTTTTGAATAATTCGCTCATCTCTACCACTGAATTGCAGGACACTTCCATCTTATATCTCTATTGAAATCTTGCAATAGAAATTATTGCAGAGTGTTACATAGACTTGCAGGATGTGTGGCTAATCATAATAATAGTGAAGCATGTTACAGTTTGAGTTACCAAATATTTTGCAGGCTTTCCTTTGTTATGTTTCTGGACTCCAGGTAGATATAAAACACAAATAATGCAGCTCTAAATTAACACATACATCATGTGTGCGTATACTAAGATTCCACTTAATGCAACTTACTTTCTTAATGTAAATATACACCCTAAGCAAAATCAGCAGACACAACCTAAATGCCAAGAAATTATCATTTTCATCTATAGGTTCATCATGGAAACACCTTCATTTAGTCAGTAATTTTGTGTTCTCAGACTTCATTAAGTGTTAGGTATTCCCAATCCATCCAAAGGTTCAGTTACTCAAATTATGTACTTTTATGCTTATATTAGGCCACGCTTGTCTTCAGATCAGATGATTCTATTTGAACGAGTGTGCAGTCGTGCCCCTCACTCTCCAGGCCTCTGTACGTATGGTATTTCTGTACTTGCACTTACTAAGCAAACCTGATTTCAACCTTCCCACATGCACTTGCCAATTGGAACACAACCTCACATAAGATTGACTGATACAACCAAAAAAACTGCTTGGAGGACATTTGGGCTACAGACCAATCCTTGGTGCAACATTTTGGTGCCCTGGAAACTAATTACAAAGTCTTGAACCACTGGTACCTGATTCCTGCCAGAATCATCAAATTTGACCTTAATTACTCATCAGCTTGCTTTCAAGGTTGCTGAGGGTTAGGTACACACCTTCATATATGGTGGTCCTGCCTTATAGATGGAAATATTTCAGATTATCTCCAACCTATTCTCCACTCTCATTTCCCCCCATCTTCTCAAAGGCACACTACATTCCGCCCTCCAGAGCTGTCTATTTCACTTGCTTTTACACGTAACCACTGGTGCAAAGCAGATTATAGTGGAGGCCTGGAAATCTAACTCTCTTAACATAGTGTAAACTAACAATAGGATTTCCCAGGTCATGATACATGCTATAATTGAAGCTGTCCTTCAACACAGAGTCATGAAATACACAAAACTATGGAAAACATAGGTGAACCACTATCTGCCCCACATTTTGAAGCCTCTTTGCTGCTCCCTTGATGACCTCATTCTTGGTCCTACTTGGTTCCTTTTTCTTTCTCCTTACAGCCAGGCCTCAAATGGATCAAAGGGAATTCTCACTATCAACCCCCCTTTCCTTTTCCTTCCAGTAGTGACCTGGCACTTGAAAGTTAGTTACAATGATTCAGATTATGATGGTCTCCACATTCCACTTGTTAGTAGTTTTTTTTTTCTCTTTTTTGGAATTGCTTGTTAACGAATGCTAATGATTATGGTCTCCATTTTCACCCTCTGGATCTATCAATCAGATTGTTCAGTCTCTGGCAGTAACATTTATTACTGCCTTGCCAACCTGAAGTTTTACTGGTTGATATTAATCCACCACGGACCTCTGTAGTCCAAGAACTTTTTACTAAAATTAATAAAAATATTGAACAAGAACACATTTTCAGTTACTCTATCCCTAAAATGAGCATTATCCTACTTCCAAACCTCTTCTCCCTGTTACCCATTTTTTCATCTTACTACCTCTACTTCTGCCATTTTTCTTTCCCTATGGTCCTGAATTCTTACCATGATGATCAGGAAGCTGCCCCCGCCACAATGACATCTTGGGAGGGAAGGGGCACCGCATGCTGAGCTACCCCCTCCCAAAATTTGCCAACCACCTCTGCAGTGTTGCCCCAACTGGCATTTACTGTACTGCCCCCAGCCTGCAGTCCCCACTGGAAGGGAACAGGAGTCCCATACAAGTACACTTTCTTTTCCTGCACAGCATGTGGCTACACTCACCTATAGCCGCTGGAATCTTCAGGGGGACTGCAGTGAGTTATACTGTGGTGGGGGTCCGCATTTCATGTATGTGCGATGGGGGAGGCATTTGTCTGCATTCTATGTGTAATGAGGGAGGCAGCAGGCTGCATTATATGTAGGTTTAGGAAGAGGGGCAGGGGGTTGCTTGGAGTGTGAGTGCGAGGAGAAGGGCAGAGGGATTCAGGAGTTAGTAGTACTGGAAGAGGGGTGCAGCAGTTAACAGTAGTGGAAGAGGGGTGAAGAGATGAGTGGTAGATTGTGATTTTAAGGGTCAGTTCTTTTGGAGGAAGAATGTTTCTAGAGTGGACAAGGTAGTGCAAAGAAGAATGGTGGCCAAGGAGGTGTAAAGTTGACTGACAGGCAGGTGGTGCAAAGATGCAGTAGCGGACCAGAGGTGCGGGAGGGTTTTGCTTGAGGTAATGAGGGTTCCTTTTTGTGGTGGGGGGGGGCTTTACTGGGGAAAAGTTTTCCTAAATGCCATCACTCTTTGCAGTGTGTTAAGCAATCCTGAACTCTGCACACTGTATGCTGGGAGTGCAACAGTCAGGAGTGTGCAACATATGGCACAGGATACAGAGAGCAGCAGTATATTTTGTGTACCAGGACTGGGACATAAAAGTGCTGTGTGCTCAGGTCTTATATAACTGTACCCCTTTAAGACATTCACAGTGTTGCCACACTCTTGCTATGTACACCATATCTTTCTTCTAATTACAGTGCCCAGGAGTGTGCCAGGTCTTTCACAATCCTAACAATGCCCTAGTGCCCTGCCTTTTGTTCTTACTTTGGCTGGTCCCTTGTTATTCACAATCAGTACAAGGAGACAGGCAGAGTCAAAAAACACATAGCGGGAAGGTCTCACATTGTGTCTGCGCACTTCAAGGTCCATGTGAAACTCAACTGACAGACCTGGAGCTATGCAGTGACACTAGTACAAGCCCAAAGGAAGCTGAGAGTCGGAGCAAAGTGGTAAACAATGGGTAAATGGGGGAGCAATTTGTCATCTTTGCTCTGGGTGCTGGGTCACCTTGTCCCAGCATCATTCCAAATATTTTTCACCTGTGTCAAATCATTAAAAAGATTAGAATTTTAAAATGCATTGACTTTTTTCATATATAGCTATCTCTTGCCTTTAAATTATTTAATTTGATACAGATCTTGATACTGGTTCTGAAAACCTGTGTGAATGAACCATTAACTTTTGCAAAACAGCTTTGATAAAGGATAGTAAACTAGGTGTTGTTTAAGAACATTATAATTAGACAACTTGTTTTTTTCTTTAACAATGCTGCATCGACACTTTCAATTTTGCTGAACTTTCTGTTTTGTTATATACAAACTTTCTGGTGTTACAGGACCAGAGTAGACTGGATTTCATTTGATAGTTAACAAAATATTTTTTTTTTCCTTTTAAAAGCACACACTGACTTTTGTGTAGTCGAGGCAAAAAAATATTTCATACTTTCATATAATTTCTAGATATAGATAACATTCCTATAACTATAAATGTTAATAACTATTCTTCTGTATTCATTTATTGTTGCTACAGGTGCATGCGCTTGAGCTTTGGTTTGAGTTTAATTAGGGTAAATGCATGTGGGCACTTAGGCTTGACTGTTGTCCAAAATCATCAATATTGTCTTCTTTCCCCGGGAATGAGATGTATTCTGTTCATCAGCCATTAAATGGAGCACAACTGAGCTGAAATTGACCAGGAAAAAAATATCATTCCTTCCCTTGATAACTGCATGGCTTGTTCACATGGTCACTGATGCAGTGCAAGGAAATACTTGAAGGGACATGATTTGTGTTCGTCTCTTCATATTTTTTAAGGTATCCTTACATGGACAGATCTGACCAAATTATCAGTGTTTTCTACAATATAAAAATGAAGGGATAACATCATCTGTGGCTCAGTTGTCTCTATTGCAATACATTAAAGCTGAACTCCAGGTGAACAGATAAATATTATTGTGAAATACATATATAAGGTAGCTTTTTTATGTGTCAAAGGAATTGTATCTCTGTCTATTTTTTTACAAATCTTGTCCCTCCCTCAGCCTGTGGCTGGACAGTGAAAGGAGAAGCATCAAGCTGATGAACTTATGTTTTTGCGCTCTTCTTTCTCCACCTTTCTTCTCCAATCCTGTCAGTTACATGCCTTGGAAATGTCTTTAACCACCTGATGGCATGTTACATTCCAGTTCCTTTTTTTTTTTTTATATATATATATATTATTTAAATATTTTATGATTAATTACATTTTAAATTCAAAACTCTAACAATGACATATAAAGCCATCCACAACACTGCCCCAATTTACATAACCAATCTTATCTCTAAATATCACCCAAATCGTACACTCCTCTCCTCGCAAGACCTCTTACTCTCTGGCTCCCTTATCTCCTCCTCCCATGCTCATCTCCAAGACTTCTCCAGGGCGTCACCCATCCTCTGGAACTCCCTACCCCAATCTATCAGACTATCACCTACTCTACTTGCCTTTCAGCGATCACTGAAAACCTTTCTCTTCAGGGAAGCCTATCCCGCCCTCTGCTAATTCTGGAATCCTCCACTCTTCCAACCACTCCATCCCCCACAGTGACTACCTACTGTACCACTCACCCCTCCCTCCTAGATTGTAAACTCCAAGGAGCAGGGCCCTCAAATCCCTCTTGTATTGAACTGTATTGTTACTGTATTGTCTCCCACTATAATGTAAAGCGCTGAGCAAACCGTTGGCGCTATATAAATCTTGTATAATAATAATAATTATTATTACATTTTCAAATTACAAGTTTGTATAAACAGACCATTTAAAAAAGATAAACACAAAAAAATAACCTCTAATTTGCTTGTCATGATATCTAAATATTAACCGCAATATTTTTCCCCCCGCCCATCCCCCTCCCTTCCCAGTGACACTTTCTTTACCTGGAGGAAAAACTCTGTGGACCATAAGGGCATTAACAGTGAATTATATTCCAACCCCTTTTGTTTATGTAAAACATCCCATACTCTTAACACATTAAGTGTAAAAATACTTGTGCTGTCTGCTAATCCTCGGAATTGTGGAGGTAACCATACAATTCTACCAAGGTTAGTGTGACTTAGCATCTTTTTTGTTTTTACCCAACTCTTCCCATGTGCATTATGTGTCCAATCAAAAATTCTTGTCAGTATTACCGAATTATAGTACCTTTTCAAGTCTGGAACTCCCAGTCCACCTTTCTCTTTATTTCTACTTAAACTTTCATGACTTATTCTAGCTTTTTTATTCCTCCAAATAAATCTTGATAACATTTTTTTAATTATTCTAAAATATACTTCTGGTAGTTTAATTGGTATAATTTGGAATTTATATAAGATTTTTGGAACAATTACCATTTTTATCAGATTTATACGACCTATCCATGACAGAGTTCCCCCACCTAATTTTCTTAATTCATCCTTAATCTCATTTAATAATGGGATATAATTTAATCTATATAAATTCTTGGAAGATATAGTTAATTTTATACCTAAATATTTTAATTATTTTTCTCTCCATACAAAAGGAAATTCCTCCTGTAACATATTTTCCTCTCTATTTAGAAGATTTATATTTAAAATCTCTGTTTTAGTTGGATTAATTTTTAAATTTGACATCTCCCCATATTCCTTCAATTATTTCATTAAATTTGGCAATGTTATCCTTGGATTTCCCACATAGAACAACATGTCATCTGCATAAACTGCCACCTTATGCTCTGTGTGCTGCCTTGTATTACACAAGGCATTCTTTAGCATTCAGCAGTGTCTGTCCCTTTAAGGCTAGGGAGGTCCTGTTTGCTAACTTGGGAGGAAGTGACCTCATCTCTTCAGACTGAAGAAATTCTACAATGCAAGTACATGTGGGATGCTGTTCCCTCTTCATATATGGGCTTGATTAGACCCCCAAAGTCTGTAAGTACCCCTCCTATATACTGAGGAATGTTATGTATATAGCTAGGTAGTTAGATATGTACTCATGTCTGTTTATTCTGTTTGTATTTCAGTTTTACCATTTATTCACATTCATCCGCACATTCATTCATTCTCATTATGATCACATGTTATCAGTAAAAGATCATCGGTTATCAATCATCGACTCTTTACTGTGTGGACATCAAAGGTTATACTGCCTGTAATCCTCTGTAACCCTTTCATAACTGCAGAGAAGGCAGGACAGTAAAAAGACTTACACGGTTACTTCAGAGCACATTGTGTGAAAAATCTACAGCAAGCCCCACAACACAGAAAAGACTCTTAACTGTTAATACAGCAGCACGTGTGTGTGAAATCCCCACAGCACAGCCAGTCTAAGGCATAGCAAAGTGAAACTAACTCCGCTTTATGAAAGATATGAAAGATATCACTAAATTAACCCTTCCTAAAATCTCGTGCAAACAGGAAGAAAATATGCACAGTACGCTGGAAACTAGGTCACAATGCAGCACGCCGAGAACTTATAACAAATCGGATCTGTCGTCATCCAAAGCAGAAACCGCCACATCTAAGCGTTCAAGTTCCAGGCATTCAAACATCACAGACCTATCGTCAGTCAGTGCTGGGGCAGCCAGGAGTAAGCATACAAGTTCCAGACATTCTAGCGTCACAAACTTGTCTTCAGTCAGCGCTATCGCCGCCAGGGCACAAGCCAAGGCCGAGGCCGCATGCGCCATGGCCTCCTATGCCATACAGGAAGCAGAGCTTATGAAAGAGCAAGGCTACCTAGATGAAGAGCGGCAGAAGAGTCAGGCTGAAATAAAAAAGAGACAAGCCGAAGGGGAGGCTGAAATAAAAAAGAGACAAGCAGAAGGGGAAGCTGAAATAAAAAAGAGACAAGCCGAAAGGGAAGCTGAAATAAAAAAGAGACAAGCTGAAGGGGAAGCTGAAATGAAAAGGAGAGAAGCAGAAACGCTTAGGAGAAAGGCAGAAGTACAAGCCTCTTTACACATACTTCAGCAACAGAAAATAGCTGCAGCAGCCATAGCTGAAGCCGAAGTTCTCGCGAGAGCTGCAGATATTCAGTTTGTAGAGAGCGATGTACTGGAAACCCTGATAACACCTCTCAGTACATTCCAACGCACCCGTGAGTACGTGCAATCACAAGCAACCCTGTACCCTGATAAACAGCCTAGTGACGCACCGAAACCATCAAGGACCCAGTTGGGAGCAGACAGCTTTGATGTTACGCATCACTACAAGACTGAACCTGAACCGCCACGTGATAAGTCAACCAATCACATGCTCAGATACCAAACCGCCAACACGCTAAAAAACCAAGTAGATGGCGATATAACCTCTCCTCGTGCAAAACCAGATCTAGACTACAATAGAGGAGAGCAACCATCTGACCAAAATAGACTTAGTCAAATACCTCAACGAACCCATCAGTCACTATCAGCCAGTAGTCCCGCGTTTGTACCCAGAACAAACGCACCTGACACAGCAAGGGTTACAGACGTGTCGAAATACCTGATGCGCCGTGAGATGGTGAGCACTGGTCTCTTGAAGTTCGACGATCGTCCTGAAAACTACTGGGCCTGGAGGTCATCCTTCCTAAGCAGCACCCAAAACTTAGAGCTGACAGACAGAGAGAAGCTCGACCTACTCGCCAAATACCTAGGACCAGAGTCCTCAGAACAGGCCAAAAGAATCAGGTCAGTGCATGTCCATGATGCAACAGCAGGACTTGCGATGGTCTGGCAGAGAATGGAAGACTGCTATGGGTCACCTGAAGTAATAGAAGAAGCACTTTTAATGAAAATTGAAACTTGCCCAAAAATGACAAACAAAGACAATCAGAAGCTGAGAGAGCTTGGAGACCTACTCCTAGAGATAGAAGCAGCAAAGACTAGTGGAACTCTGCCAGGTCTCTTATACTTAGACACAGCACGTGGAGTAGAGCCCATAATCGAGAAGCTCCCTTTCAACCTGCAAGAAAGGTGGGTCTCTCAAGCATCCAGATACAAGAAAGACTATCGAGTTGCATTTCCACCATTTGTCTTCCTCGCTGAATTCGTTGTAGACCAAGCTAAGACACACAATGACCCAAGCTTCGCCTTCCTGAACAAGAGAGTTGCAAGCTCCCCAAGGACAGAGAAGCAGCCGCCAGTACACTACAAAGAACGCAGAGCAACAGTGTCTGTGCGGAAGACAGAAGTTCCGCCTGAGGCTGCAGCCAATCAGGAAGACAACACAAGCAAGGAAGTTGAGGATCCAGACAAACAGTGCCCAATACACAACAAGCCTCATCCACTAAGAAAATGTGGCAGTTTCAGAAGTAAGACATTAGAGGAGCGCAAGGCTTACCTTAAAGACAATCACATTTGTTTCAGATGCTGCGCAACATCTTGCAAAAGACTGTAAGAGAGAAATACGGTGCACAGAATGCAACAATGACCGACATCTGTCAGCACTGCACCCAGGACCACCACCATGGAGATCAGAAGTTCCAGCAACTCAAGAAGATCGTGGTGGGGAGCAAAAAGAAAGTGCAACACCAGCGATAACTTCAAAGTGCACTGAGATCTGTACAGAACCAGGACTCTCTAGATCATGCTCCAAGATATGCTTAGTCAAAGTGTATCCCAACGGTCTCAGAGAAAAGGCAGTGAAGATGTATACAGTCCTAGACGAACAAAGCAACAGGTCCCTAGCAAAGACAGAGTTCTTTGACCTCTTCGGGGACAAAGGAAGTTCAACTCCATACACCTTGAAGACATGTTCTGGAGTTATAGAGACATCAGGGAGAAGAGCAAACAACTACACCATCGAGTCATTAGATGGAAAGACGCAGTTGACTCTTCCTACCCTCATAGAATGTGACATGATACCAGATGACAGGTCAGAGATTCCCACACCTGAAGTGGCACGTCACTACCCTCATCTCATGCGAATAGCAGACAAGATCCCAGCACTCAACCCAGATGCTGCAATCGTCCTTCTACTAGGAAGAGACATACTGAGAGTGCACAAGGTCAGAGAACAATACAATGGGCCGCACAATGCACCATTTGCTCAACGTCTTGATCTTGGATGGGTTATCGTTGGAAATGTATGTCTGGACGGACTTCACAAACCGGCAAAGGTGAATGTATACAGAACAAATCTGCTGCAGAACGGTCGCACATCATGTCTTTGCCCATGTAACAACAGCATGCAGATTAAAGAGAAACTATCTAACCCAACACATCCCCAGAACATCCAGAGGTTCCTGGAAGATACAGCCTCAGCTGAAGATTCAGATCAGCTAGGCCACAAAGTGTTTGAGAGAACTCAAGATGATGACAAACTAGCACCATCTGTTGAAGATAACCTCTTCCTTGAGATCATGGACAGAGAAGTCTTCAAAGACAAAGCAGGCAGTTGGGTAGCCCCACTACCATTCCGTACACCACGGCATCGTCTTCCCAACAACAGAGTGCAAGCAGAGAAACGCCTTGCGCTATTGCAGCGCACTCTTGAAAGAAAGCCAAACATGAAAGAACACTTCCAAGAATTCATGCGGAAAATCTTTGACAAAGATCAAGCTGAAAAAGCACCAGCACTGCATGAAAAACAAGAACGCTGGTACGTGCCAATATTCGGAGTGTACCATCCTCAAAAACCAGGTCAGATACGTGTAGTATTTGATTCCAGTGCAAAGCATGAAGGTATTTCCCTTAATGATGTACTTCTCAGCGGACCAGACCTGAACAACACACTTCTTGGAGTCCTTATCAGATTCCGAAGAGAACTTGTTGCAGTAACAGCAGATGTACAGCAGATGTTCTACTGCTTCCTTGTCCGTGAAGACCACAGAGACTACCTGAGGTTCCTATGGTATGAAGACAACGACCTCAACAAAGGTATCATAGAGTATAGGATGAAAGTACATGTGTTTGGGAACAGTCCCTCACCAGCTGTCGCTATCTACAACTTGAGACGAGCAGCGCAGCAAGGTGACAGACACAACCCTGAAGCCAAACAATTTGTTATGAAAAACTTTTATGTAGATGATGGACTTGCTTCCTTCTCCAGTAGTGAAGAAGCCATTGACATTTTGAAAAGCACTAGGGACTTGCTAGCAGACTCTAACATAAGACTGCACAAAGTGGCTTCCAACAACAGCAAAGTAATGGAAGCATTCCCAGCAGAAGACCGTGCAAAAGACCTCAAAGACCTAGATCTAGGTACAGATTCACCACCCCTTCAAAGAAGCTTAGGGCTTAGTTGGGACTTGAAAACTGACAGCTTCACCTTCCGAGTATCCAGGGAAGAGAAGCCTTTCACAAAGCGAGGTGTCTTGTCTACGGTCAACAGTCTTTACGATCCCTTGGGGTTCGTAGCACCCATCACCACGCAAGGCAAAGCTCTTTTGAGGGAGATTACAACTGAGCTAGAACAAAGTGATTGGGACACACCTCTACCTGAAAAGAAAGAAATGCAGTGGAAGTTGTGGAAAGACTCTTTGCTGGAGCTTGAGCGATTTAGCATCCAAAGACCATACGTCTCTGTTTCTTTGTCTGTTACAAAACGAAGAGAGATACACGTGTTTTCAGATGCATCCACCGTGGCTATAGCAGCTGTAGCCTACCTTAGAGTCATAGACACTCAGGGACAAAGCCATGCAGGATTCATCTTGGGAAAGTCCAAACTGGCTCCAAGACCTGCTCACACAGTCCCACGCTTAGAACTTTGTGCTGCTGTCCTAGCTGTGGAGATAGCAGACTTACTCATTGCAGAACTGGACATCGAAATCCATGCAGTGAACTTCTACACAGACAGCAAGATTGTTTTAGGTTATATCCACAACGCTTCAAGAAGATTCTACACATACGTGTCAAATAGAGTAACACGTATCAGAAAGTGTACAAGTCCAGAACAGTGGCATCACATCAGTACAGACAAGAACCCTGCTGACCATGGGACTAGACTGGTACCAGCTGCTGTCCTCAAACAGACTAACTGGTTCACAGGTCCATCCTTCTTGACTAGACCAGAAACTGAAGAGACTGATCAGAAAGGAACTTTTCAGCTTGTAGAACCAGACCAAGACAAAGAGGTAAGACCTCTAGTTGCAGTTTACAAGACTCTAACCACCAGAGAAGGTCTTGGCTCATGTAGGTTCGAAAGGTTTTCCAGCTGGAAGTCACTCATCCGTGCCATAGGGAAACTCATCTGCTTGGCCAGATCCTTCAGCAAAACAGCCAGTGTTGACCAGGGTAACAATGACTATCTTGAGCGAGCCAATGTCACCATTATCAGATGTGTTCAGCAGGAAGCCTTCAAGGAAGAAATTCAAGGTCTTCTCAAGAAAGAAGAACTTTCTAAACACTGCCCACTCAAAAAGTTGAACCCTGTCCTTGATGAAGATGGAGTGATGAGACTTGGAGGTCGTCTAACCGCAGCTGATACGACTATTCTAGAAAAACATCCTATTGTCATACCCAAGAATCATCATGTTGCCGTTCTTCTAACAAGACATCACCATGAGCAAGTTGCACATCAAGGTCGCCACCTCACTGAAGGAGCAGTCCGCTCAGCTGGATTGTGGATCCTAGGAGGTAAAAGACTAGTCTCCAGCGTGATTAACAAATGTGTAACTTGCAAGAAAATCAGAGGAAAACTTGAAGTCCAGAAGATGTCAGACTTACCTCCAGACAGGCTGGCTTCAGGTCCTCCATTCACAAATGTAGGCCTAGACGTTTTTGGTCCTTGGAACATTTCTTCTCGCAAGACCAGAGGAGGCAGTGCAGAGAGCAAACGCTGGGCTGTTCTTTTCTCATGTATGAGTACCAGAGCAGTTCACATTGAGGTAATTGAGTCTCTATCTACCTCAAGCTTCATCAATGCCTTGAGAAGATTTTTCTCCATTCGAGGACCAGCAAAACAGATTCGTTCTGATTGTGGCACAAACTTTATTGGAGCCTGCAAGGAATTGAAGATCGTTGCAACAGACTCAGAGACAAGTAACTATCTTCAAAATCAAAGATGCACTTGGATCTTCAATCCTCCTCATGCCTCACATATGGGAGGAGCTTGGGAGAGGATGATTGGAGTAGCTCGCCGCATTCTAGATGCAATGCTTCGAAAGATTGGATCTACTCGTCTCACACACGAAGTCTTAACCAGCTGATGGCTGAAGTCATGGCTATCATGAACGCCAGACCTTTGGTCCCAGTGTCTACTGACCCAGAGATGCCAACCGTCTTGACACCGGCAACGTTGCTGACCCAGAAGATGGAGATGGTGACAGCTCCCAACGGGGACTTTGATCTTAAAGACTTGTACACCAAGCAATGGAAACAAGTTCAAAGCCTTGCCAATATCTTCTGGAAGAGATGGAGACAGGGAGTACCTGACGACCCTCCAACCACGCAACAAATGGCAAGCCGACAAGCCCAACTTACAAGTTGGAGATGTTGTTCTACTAAAAGACTCTCAGGTCCACAGGAACAAGTGGCCAATTGGACTCATTGTGGGGACTGATGCTAGTAGTGATAGCAGAGTCAGGAAAGTAGAGGTCAGAGTAGTAAAACAGGGCACCCCTAAGGTGTACCTTAGACCCATCACGGAAGTCGTTTTACTCCTTCCAGGAGTTTAATAGTGGCATATCATTATTATGCCAGGTGGGGAGTGTGCTGCCTTGTATTACACAAGGCATTCTTTAGCATTCAGCAGTGTCTGTCCCTTTAAGGCTAGGGATGTCCTGTTTGCTAACTTGGAGGAAGTGACCACATCTCTTCAGACTGAAGAAATTCTACAATGCAAGTACATGTGGGATGCTGTTCCCTCTTCATATATGGGCTTGATTAGACCCCCAAAGTCTGTAAGTACCCCTCCTATATACTGAGGAATGTTATGTATATAGCTAGGTAGTTAGATATGTACTCATGTCTGTTTATTCTGTTTGTATTGCAGTTTTACCATTTATTCACATTCATCCGCACATTCATTCATTCTCATTATGATCACATGTTATCAGTAAAAGATCATCGGTTATCAATCATTGACTCTTTACTGTGTGGACATCAAAGGTTATACTGCCTGTAATCCTCTGTAACCCTTTCATAACTGCAGAGAAGGCAGGACACTCTGTATCTCCTATCCTAATGTCTTTTATATCTATGTTATTCCTTATCGAAGCCAGCAGAGATTCCAAAGATAAAACGTACAACAGGAAAAGGACATCCCTGTCTTGTTCCATTTTGCATCCCAAAATACTCCAGTGTATCCAACATATAACCCCAATCTACTCTATCAAATGCCTTTTCAGCGTCTATCGAGAATGGCACCGCAGGGATTTCTTCTTTCCTACTTTTTTGTATGAGAAACAAAGATCTTAATCCATTATCTCTACCCTCTCTGATCCATATGTATCCATTCCAGCATCAGTTCTTTCAACCTATTTGCCAGAACTTTTTCATATAGTTTGGTATCTATGTTTAACAAGAAAATCGGTCTATAACGTGCACAGGGAGTATCATCTTTACCTTCCTTATATATAAGAACTACATGGGCTTGTAAAGATTCCCTCCTCATTTCCATCTCTCCTCCCAATGCATTCATACATGTCCTCAATTTGGGTACTAATAGTTCATTATATTTTTTTGTAATATCTCACTGTATACACGTCAAGTCCAGGACTTTTCCCAGCTATAGTACTTTTTAATCCTAAATATATTTCTTCCTGCGTTTTTGCTGATTCCAAAGATTTTAATTGTTCCTCACTTAATTTCGGTAATCCTGCTTCTTTTAAATATGTCTGTCTTTTTCCTATTTTTCCTACATCATCTTTACTATGGGAAATAATATTATATAGCTTATTATAGTATTCTTTAAACACTTTAGCTATATCTTTAGTTGAGTACACTAATTCACCTTTGTTGTCTCTTATTTTCTCTATATAATTCCTGGATTTCTTTTTCCTCTGAACCCTCATTAAATATTTTCCTGGCCTATCTCCCCATCTACAGTTGCAAGAAAAAGTATGTGAACCCCTTGGGATTATGTGGAGTTTTGCATGAATTGGGCATAAAATGTGCTCTGAACGTCATCTAAGTCACAACAATAGAAGAACACAGTCTGCTGAACATAATACTACACAAACATTAGATGTTGCCATGGTTTAATTGCACATAACATGTAAACATTCACAGTGCAGGGAGGAAAAAGTATGTGAACCACCTTGACTCCAATCAGTGTGATGATATTGGATGTGTTGCTGACAGCTGTCCTGCCCTTAAAAACACACACCTGTTTTGGGTTTACTGGTTTCAAGAAGCACTGTCTGATGTGAACCATGCCTCGCAGAAAAGAGCTCTTAGGAGACCTACGATCAAGAAATGTTGACTTGCATGAAGCTGGAAAGGGTTACATAAGTATCTCCAAAAGCCCTGATGTTCATGTGTCCATGGTAAGACAGACTGTCTACAAATGGAGAAATTTTAGCACTGTTACTCTCCCTAGGCGTGGTCGTCCTGTAAAAATGACTGCAAGAGCACAGCGCAGAATGCTGCATGAGGTAAAGAAGAATCCCAGAGTGTCGGCTAAAGACCTACAGAAATCTCTGGCACATGCTAACATTTTTGTTGACACATCTACAATAAGGAAAACATTAAACAAGAATGGAGTACATGGGAGGACACCACGGAGGAAGCCATTGCTGTCCAAAAAGAATATTGCAGCACGTTTGAAGTTTG